>NC_141008.1:44815033-44880033 GCF_052327205.1 Somniosus microcephalus
GAGAGAGAGAGAGGAGGAGGGAGGGAGGGGTGGGGGAGGAGGGAGGGAGGGGGGGGAGGAGGGGGGGGGGGAGGAGGGAGGGAGGGGGGAGGAGGGAGGGAGGGAGGGAGGGGAGGAGGGAGGAGGGAGGGGGAGGAGGGAGGAGGGGGAGAGGGGAGGGAGGGGTGAGGGAGAGAGGGGGTGGAGGGGGGAGGGAGAGAGGGGGTGGAGGGGGTAGGGAGAGAGGGGGTGGAGGGAGGGGGGAGGGAGAGGAGGGAGGGGGAGGGAGAGGGGGAGGGAGGGGGTGAGGGAGGGGGGAGGGAGGGGGATGGAGGGAGGGAGGGGAGGGGGGAGGAGGGAGGGGAGGAGGGGGGAGGAGGGAGGGGGGAGGAGGGAGGGAGGGGGGGGAGGAGGGGAGGGAGGGGGGGAGGAGGGAGGGGGGAGGAGGGGGGGGGAGGGAGGGGGGGAAGGGGGGGAGGGGGGAGGAGAGGGGGGGAGGAGGGAGGGGGGAGGGGGGAGGAGGGAGGGGTAGGAGGAGGGAGGGGAGGGGGGGGAGGAGGGAGGGGAGGGAGGGGAGGGGGGGAGGGGAGGGAGGGAGGGGGGGGGAGGGGAGGGAGTGGGGGGAGGAGGGAGGAGGGGGAGGAGGGGGGAGGGAGGGGGGGAGGAGGGAGGGGGGGAGGGAGGGGAGGAGGGAGGGAGGGGAGGGAGGGGGAGGAGGGAGGGGAGGGGAGGAGGGAGGGGAGGGGGGGAGGGGAGGAGGGAGGGAAGGGAGGGAGGAGGGTGGGGAGGGAGGAGGGTGGGGAGGGAGGGATGGGGAGGGGAGGGATGGGGAGGGGAGGGATGGGGAGGGGAGGGAGGGATGGGGAGGGGAGGGAGGGATGGGGAGGGGAGGGAGGGATGGGGAGGGGAGGGAGGGGTGGATGGAGGGAGGGAGGGAGTGGGGATGGAGGGAGGGAGGGAGGGAGGGAGGGAGTGGAGGAGGAAGGGAGGGAGAGGAGGGAGGGAGGGAGGAGGGAGGGGAGGAGGAGGGGAGGAGGGAGGGGTGGAGGGGAGGAGTGGAGGGGGAAGGGAGGGAGAGGAGGGAGGGAGAGGAGGGGGGAGGGAGAGGAGGGTGGGAGAGGAGGGGGGGAGAGGAGGGAGGGAGAGGAGGGAGGGAGAGGAGGGAGGGAGAGGAGGGAGGGAGGGAAGGGGGGGGAGGGGGGGAGGGAAGGAGGGGAGGGGGAGGGGGAGGGAGGGGGGAGGGAGGGGGAGGGGGAGGGAGGGGGGAGGGGGAGGGAGGGGAGGGGGAGGGAGGGGAGGGGGAGGGAGAGAGAGGGGGAGAGGGGCAGGGGGAGAGGGAGGGAGGGAGGGGGGGAGAGGGAGGGAGGGAGAGGGAGGGAGGGAGGGAGAGGAGGGGGAGGGAGAGGAGGGGGAGCGAGAGGAGGGGGAGCGAGAGGAGGGGGAGGGGGAGCGAGAGGAGGGGGAGGGGGAGCGAGAGGAGGGAGTGGGGAATGGGAGGGAGGGAGCGAGGGGGGCATGGAGGAGGGAGGGAGGGAGGGAGCGAGGGGGGGAGGGGGGGAGGGAGGGAGGAGGGAGGGAGGGAGGGAGGGGGGAGGGACCTGGACATCAGCAATTTAAATAACTAAAAGTGCGTACAAAGGGATCAGATGGAGGCTTTGCTGCAATTTCATTTCAGAAGAGCTCCCCAAACTGACAGCAGAGTAACCTCCTACTCTCACAGCCTGGACAATAGTTATCATCAACATATACCCGGCCAAGGAGAGCGAGAGACACAAACACAGAGAGGGAGAGAGAGCGGGAGTGGGAACGTTCTGTGCCTCTTCTACTTTTTCTGGCTGCCTGTACCATGCAGCCTGTGACTATTTAACCCTGACCCCAGGCTCCTTCTCCGGGAGCTGGGGTAATCGCGGCCCCCAGCTTCCCTTTAAAGACCATCGCAGTTTTCGCGGAAACCCTGGAGGCTGTGCTGAGTGACCAGAGCCGGTGTTGTGAGCACTGATGGGGAAGATCCCAAACTATCCTGAATACTGAGTGAGAAATCAAACTGGAATTCTCTGTTACAGATGATGCCGGCGGTGCTGAGAGTGAAACAGCAGCTGTTGGATTAGCCGAAGCAGCAGGTTAATGGCAGAGTGACCGCTCGCTGCCGCCGGCAGAGTGACCAACCTGTGACCCTGCAGGAGCTCCAGCTCCTTCTGCAGTCGCTCAGTCCTCGCCTCCGCCTCCTGCAGCTTCCTGCTCAGGACACGGCCCTCCTGCTGCGCCTCACACTTGATGTCGTTGGCCACCACCACAGCGGTCTGCAGGTCCGCCTGGAAGTAACGCCATTCCTCAGCCTCCTCCTGCCAGAACGGAGAAACGATTAACTCCGAGTGTGCGGAACTTCCCCGGGGTTCACCCCTTGGAAGCTGGATCTAACATTGTCACTAAATCAAATCCCACACAAGCGGAAGTCCCAAAATGTTACAAGGCATTCAGAATGGTGAGTGTGTAACACGTGGGCAGCACAAGTCCTGTAAGCGAGATAAGTTGCAAAGATCTCATTCAATACAAGAACTCAGAGTTAAGGGCACAGTGGCCCATCTCTGAGATACAGTTAAGTCTTTATAGGTTGAAATAGATATCTAGAGTCTCAATGCCTTACTCAACAAAACATCGATACTCTAGCCCATCACCCAATACAATGGGAGGGATTGACAGGGTAGATGCGGAGAGGTTGTTTCCCCTGGCTCGAGTGTCTAGAACTAGGGGGCATAGTCTCAAGATAAAGGGGTCGACCATTTGTGACTGAGATGAGGAGAAATCTCTTCACTCAGAGGATTGTAAATCTTTGGAATTCTCTACCCAGAGGGCTGTGGATGAATCATAGAAATTTACAGCACAGAAGGAGGCCATTCGGCCCATCTTGTCCGTGCTGGCCGACAAAGAGCTCTCCACCCTAATCCCACTCTGCAGCTCTTGGTCCGTAGCCCTGTAGGTTACGGCACTTCCAGTGCCTATCCAAGTACTTTTTAAATGTGATGAGGGTTTCTGCCTCTACCACCCTTTCAGGCAGAGTTCCAGACCACCACCACCCTCTGGGTGAAAGAATTTCTCCTCAAAGCCCCTCTAAAACTCCTACCAATTACTTTAAATCTATGTCCCCGTGTTATTGACCCCTCTGCTAAGGGAAATAGGTCCTTCCTATCCACTCTATCTAGGCCCCTCATGATTTTATACACCTCAATTAAATCTCCCCTCAGCCTCCTCTGTTCCAAAGAAAACAACCCCAGCCTCTCCAATCTTTCCTCTTAGCTAAAATTCCCCAGCCCAGGTGAAAGGGTTAAAAAAGAGCTAAGATGAGGGGATTAAGGAACAGAGCATATATCCAACCAGATAAGGAATTGGTATGAACAATGTCCAGAAGAAAGTCTGGTGTAGTCGTGGCCAAAGTGCACAAACCATGAATCACTAACTGAGGAATGTATTGAGAGATAACGTATGGGGTCACAAGACCAATGCACACAGGTCACAAGAATTTGCACCCGAAGCCAACTGTATGATGAAAGAAATGTATACGTGTAATGCACCTAATTGCAAACAGTAGCCACGACTCAGAACAAAACCTGTATATAAGGCAGGAGATTTTCAGCGATCAGGGAGCATTCGTCCCAGGATGGGTGTCTCCCCTGTCGACTTGTAAATAAAGTTGCTTTACTGAACGAACCTCCGGACTCCGAGTGATTGATTGGGAATAAGGCGGATGTCGACCCTTTATATCAGAGGGTCCGTCTCGGGGAGAAGAAGCTCTCCCGGTTTACCCTTACACCAGGCAACATCCTTGCAAATCTCCTCTGCACCCTCTCTAGTGCAATCACATCCTTCCTGTAATGTGGTGACCAAAATTACACGCAGTATTCTAGCTGCGGCCTAACTAGTGTTTTATACAGTTCAAGCATAACCTCCCTGCTGTTATATTCTATGCCTCTGCTAATAAAGGCAAGTATCCCGCATACCTTCTTAACCACTTTATCTACCTGTCCTGCTACCTTCAGGGATCTGTAGACATGCACTCCAAGGTCTCTCTGTTCCTCTACACTACTCCGTGTCCTACCATTTAATGTGTATTCCCTTTCCTTGTTAGCCCTCCCCAAATGCATTACCTCACACTTCTCCGGATTGAATTCCATTTGCCACTGTTCTGCCCACCTGACCAGTTCATTGATATCTTCCTGCAGTCTGCTTTATGCTCAGTCATTGAGTATATTCAAGACTAAGATTGACAGATTTTTGGACTCTAGGGGAATCGAGGGATATGGGGATCGGGCGGGAAAGTGGAGTTGTGATCGATGATCAACCATGTTCTTATTGAATGGCGGAGCAGGCTCGAGGGGCCGTGTGGCGGAGCAGGCTCGAGGGGCCGTGTGGCGGAGCAGGCTCGAGGGGCCAAATGGCCGACTCCTGCTCCTATTTCTTATGTTCTTACAATGAGTGCAGTCTGTCCCATCACCCAATTGAACATCTAGCAGGAACAGATGCCTTAGCTCAATCTACTGTTAACCAAGAGTAATAGACCACCCTTGGTTGTCAGTCAGCTGTTGTGTTATTGGGGTTGGATCTAAAGAGACTTGGGGCACTGGGTGATTCTGGGATCCGTTTTAACTCGAGCAGTTTTACTGACCTTCATTTTTTTGTTGAACATCTTGAGTTGTTTCTCCAATTCCAGTTTCTGCTGTTCTAACATCATCACTTTATCTGAAGAGCGAAAGATCAATGAATTAATGGATCTCTGAATGGCCAGAAACAGTGGCGGAGCTGCCAGGACAGCCCACTCTCTGAGCACGTTTCAAAGCTTCTGATTGTAAATTTCTTTCCGAAGAAATTTGAGCTTCTGACCCGGATGCAGAAACATCTGCAAATTCCTTAAATTTGTGGACAATAGTAAAACGGGGAATTCTTTAGGGATTGACGATAGCGAAAGTTTCACAGAAGGATTTATTGGACAGATAAATGGCAAATGAAATTGAATACTGAACCAAATATTCCATATTAGAAGCAGGAATGACAGTCGTAGACTTGACGCAGGGAGACTCGGAAAATAGCCTGGGAGTGACTGTAAATTCATCACGTTAGATGTCAGGACTGTGGAGAAGCAATTAACGCAACACAATATTGGGATACAGCCAGTAATGTCAGTCCAAATAACAGAGATTAATACTGAGGCTTTACAATGCACTGGGCAGATCTCACTTCAAAAGGGACGTGCATGTATTGGAGGGGTTGCATTGGAGGGGGTGCAGAGAAGAGCAACAAGAATGATGCCAAGTGTAAATGGAATGAGCTTTGAGGAAAGATTAGAGAAGCTCAGAATTGGGCAGTGATAAGGTGAAGCCAGGATATTACTTTGTCAGACAGGCCGGTATAACAAGATAAATTTAAATTAATACAGACTAAATTTAAATCAGATCTTAGAAAGGAATTCTTTGCTCAAAGGGTGATAAATGTTTGGAATGGTGAGATTGTGGAAACAGATGTATGGGGAGTTCAAGATGGTACTGGATGTTGGACTGGGCGAGTGTGATGTTGGACTGGGCGAGTGTGATGTTGGACTGGGCGAGTGTGATGTTGGACTGGGCGAGTGTGATGTTGGACTGGGCGAGTGTGATGTTGGACTGGGCGAGTGTGATGTTGGACTGGGCGAGTGTGATGTTGGACTGGGCGAGTGTGATGTTGGGCTGGGCGAGTGTGATGTTGGGCTGGGCGAGTGTGATGACGGGCGGGGTGAGTGTGATGACGGGCTGGGTGTGGTAAACCACTTTTATCGTTCACTATCGTTACACTATGTTTTCCACTGTTATATCGTTACACTATGGTTATCACTGTTACACTGTTGTATCACTACATGAGGTCACCTCTTGTCACGCTGTTATACCTGGGCTGACCACTGCTGACTCCGCCAATGGCTCCACCTACCTGCCCAGGTATAAAGGTGGTCGACTGGCTGGTATTCCTCCTTGTTGGATCCGATCACCCACGAGGGTGGGCTCTGTTATTTAGCCAATAAAAACCTATAGTTACTTTCTTAACTCGTCGCTTTTCATTGGATGAATTGATAGGTATATCAATTTTATTGGCTAAATTTTAAAATGTCTACCGAACCGTCAGACCAGTCAGACGCCCAGCTACAACAGCCACAGCAGCCGGCCTGGCTGCGAGCCCTCCGACCGCCGTACCTGGATCTAAACCCACAGGCAGCAAACTCAGCCCTCGACTTCAAACACTGGCTGAGCTGCTTCGAATCCTACCTGGAAGAATCCGGCGTACCTCAGAGATCCAAACTAAGAGTTCTGACCACCCAAGCGAGCCCTAAAGTATTCGCACTCATCCAGGACATTACTACATACGACGACGCCATCAACCTGCTGAAACAGCAGTACCGGAGCCCGGTAAATTCCATGTATGCCAGACATCTCCTAAGATCCCGCCAGCAACAGCCAGGAGAGTCTGTAGATGAATTTTTACGGGCGCTACAAACACTCGGCAGGGACTGTGACTTTAAAGCGGTAACGGCTGCAGAAAATACCGAAGATAATATCCGCGATTCCTTCGTGAAAGGCCTGCGGTCTGACTACTCACGGCAAAGACTGCTTGAATCTAAGGACCTCGACCTGAACACAGCTGCAGCCCTCGCTCGCTCCCTGGAAGTGGCCCATCGGGACCTCGAGGCGTATTCAAGGTACTGTACTGCGCGACCCTGGGACTCGGGCCCGACCCCGGCCGCAATACCCCTCGCAACGCCGCCCCTGGGACCTACCTCAGCGTCGGCGTCCCGGACCCGATCGGGACCGCCACCCCTGGTACCGGCCGCGACATCGGAGCCCCGCGATCGGGCCGCCGGCTGCTTCTTCTGTGGCCAGGCGAAACACCCGAGGTCGCGCTGCCCGGCAAGAAACGCGACTTGTTCCAGCTGCCAGAAGAAAGGCCACTTCGCTAAGGCCTGCAGAGGGAGAGCCACAGACCCTAGCAGTGCCTCATGCGAGTTGTGGGGGCGGCCATCTTTAATCAAGGCGGCCACAGATGCCAGCATCCCCTTGTGTGAATCGTGGGGGTGGCCATCTTTGATCAAGGCCACCGACACCAGCAGTGCCTCATGTGAGTTGTGGGGGCAGCCATCTTCTCCGCCATTTTATCCAACCTCGTGGGCGCCGCCATTTTGCCCACCACACTCGACCGCCACCTCGCCTCCAGACCCGACCACCGCCTCGCCCGCAGACTACAGCAGCTCGCTCAGCCATACACTAGCCTCCGTCACACTGGACCAAGCTCGCCCGCATCACCTGTCCAAGTCCATGATGGACATCGGAGTAAACGGCCACGCCACGACCTGCCTGTTCGACAGCGGAAGCACGGAGAGTTTCATCCACCCAGACACGGTGAGCCACTACTCCCTCACTGTCCGGCCAACGCGCAACCGGATCTCGATGGCATCGAGGTCCCATTCTACAGACATCAGCGGCTACTGTGTTGTGACCCTGTCGGTTAGGGGCACGGAGTATAAAAATTTTAAACTCCTCGTCCTGCCCCAGCTCTGCGCTGCCGTCCTACTAGGGCTGGACTTCCAATCCCACCTTCAAAGTGTCACTTTGGCATACGGTGGACCCCTCCCCCCACTCACAGTCGACAACCAGCAGCTTTTAAACCGCCCACCGCGTAACACCTGCGGCCTTTCCACCCTCAAGGTCCCGCCCCCTTCCCTGTTCGCTAACCTCACCCCCGACTGTAAACCCGTCGCTACCAAGAGCAGGCGGTACAGCGCCGGGGACAGAGCTTTCATTAGCTCTGAGGTACAGCGTCTCCTGAAGGAGGGCATCATTGAGGGGAGCAGCAGCCCCTGGCGTGCCCAGGTTGTAGTCTTTAAGACCGGCAATAAAAACCGCCTGGTCATCGACTACAGCCAAACCATAAACCGGTACACCCAGCTGGACGCATACCCCCTTCCCCGCATATCTGATATGGTCAATCAGATTGCACATTACCGAGTATTCTCTACCATCGACCTTAAGTCGGCCTACCACCAACTCCCTATCCGCCCCGAGGACCGCCAGTATACCGCCTTCGAGGCGAATGGCCGCCTCTACCACTTCCTTAGGGTTCCCTTCGGCGTCACCAACGGGGTTTCGGTCTTCCAAAGGGAGATGGACCGGATGGTTGACCAGAACGGGCTGCACGCCACGTTCCCCTATCTAGATAACGTCACCATCTGCGGCCGCGGCCGGCAGGACCATGATGTCAATCTGGAAAGATTCCTCCGTATGGCCCAACGGCTGAACCTCACCTACAATAAGGAGAAATGCGTGTTTAACACCTTGCCATCCTCGGCTGCGTAGTAGAGAACGGAGTCATCGGCCCCGACCCCGAAAGAATGCGCCCCCTCATGGAGTTACCCCTCCCCCACTGTCCAAAGGCGCTGAAGAGAACCCTGGGGCTCTTCGCCTACTATGCCCAATGGGTGCCCAATTACGCGGACAAAGCCAGACCCCTCATGAAGTCCACCTCCTTCCCCCTTACGGCGGAAGCGTGCGCAGCCTTCTCCCTCATTAAGGGAGACATTGCTAAGGCCACAATGCACGCGGTGGATGAGTCCATCCTGTTCCAAGTGGAGAGCGATGCATCCGACTTCGCCCTAGCCGCAACCCTTAACCAGGAGGGGAGACCGGTGGCCTTCTTCTCAAGGACCCTCCAGGGCCCTGAGATCCGACACTCTTCGGTCGAGAAGGAGGCCCAGGCGATTGTGGAAGCTGTACGACGCTGGAGGCACTACCTGGCAGGCAAACGATTTACCCTCCTCACCGACCAGCGTTCGGTCGCTTTTATGTTTAATAACAAGCTGAGGGGCAAAATCAAGAACGACAAGATCTTGAGGTGGAGAATCGAGCTGTCCACCTATGATTATGACATCTTGTACCGGCCTGGTAAACTGAATGAACCCCCAGATGCCCTATCACGAAGTACATGCGCCAACGCGCAAATTGATAGACTGCAGACCCTCCACAACGACCTCTGCCACCCCGGGGTCACCAGACTTTACCACTTCATTAAGGCCCGCAACCTGCCATACTCCATCGAGGAGGTCAGGACCATGACCAGGAACTGCCAAACCTGTGCCGAATGCAAACCGCATTTCTTTAGGCCGGACAGAGCAAGCCTGATCAAGGCCACCCGCCCCTTCGAGCGCTTGAGCATAGATTTTAAGGGGCCCCTCCCGTCCTCTGACCGTAATGTGTACTTCCTCAACATTATTGATGAGTACTCCCGTTTCCCCTTTGCCTTCCCCTGCCCAGACATGACCAGTACCACGGTCATCAAATGCCTGAACGACCTCTTCGCCTTGTTCGGGTTCCCAAACTATATACATAGCGACCGGGGCTCCTCCTTCATGAGCGAGGAACTTCGCCAGTTCCTACTAGCAAAAGGTATTGCTGCAAGCAGGACCACCAGCTACAACCCCCGAGGGAACGGCCAGGTGGAAAGAGAGAACACGACTGTATGGAAGGCCGTCCTCTTAGCCTTAAAGTCTAAGGGCCTCCCAACCTCTCGCTGGCAGGAAGTCCTCCCGGCAGCGCTGCACTCCATCCGGTCACTGCTTTGCACTGCCATTAACGCCACCCCCCATGAACGAATGTTTGTTTTCCCCAGGAAGTCGACTACGGGAACCACGCTACCAACCTGGCTGACCTCTCCGGGGCCCGTCTTGCTGCGAAAGCACGTGAGGGCCCATAAAACGGACCCCCTGGTCGAGAGGGTGGACCTCCTGCACGCCAACCCCCAGTACGCCTATGTGGCATACCCAGACGGGCGGGAGGACACAGTCTCTTTACGAGACCTCGCACCCTCGGGCATTCCTGAGACACCACCGCTACCCCCCCCCCCCACCACCACCCCCCCTAATCCAGCCCAAGTAGACGGCATGCCGGAACCCCACGAGCCTTCGCCGACCACGCAGACACCAGCAACAACATCGAATACTGCAACACCGCCGCCACTGCTGCGACGATCGGAAAGGCTTACGAGGCCTCCGGACAGACTGACATACCCGAACTGGTAATACACTTCACCCCGCCGGACTCAAATCTAAACAAGGGGTGAATGTGGTAAACCACTTTTATCGTTCACTATCGTTGCACTATGTTTTCCACTGTTATATCGTTACACTATGGTTATCACTGTTACACTGTTGTATCACTACATGAGGTCGCCTCTTGTCACGCTGTTATACCTGGGCTGACCACTGCTGACTCCGCCCATGGCTCCACCTACCTGCCCAGGTATAAAGGTGGTCGACTGGCTGGTATTCCTCCTTGTTGGATCCGATCACCCACGAGGGTGGGCTCTGTTATTTAGCCAATAAAAACCTATAGTTACTTTCTTAACTCGTCGCTTTTCATTGGATGAATTGATAGGTATATCACTGGGCAAGTGTGATGTTGGACTGGGTGAGTGTGATGTTGGACTGGGCGAGTGAGATGTTGGACTGGGCGAGTGTGATGTTGGACTGGGTGAGTGTGATGTTGGACTGGGCGAGTGTGATGTTGGACTGGGCGAGTGTGATGTTGGGCTGGGTGAGTGAGATGTTGGACTGGGTGAGTGAGATGTTGGACTGGGTGAGTGAGATGTTGGACTGGGTGACTGTGATGTCGGACTGGGTGAGTGTGATGTTGGACTGGGCGAGTGAGATGTTGGACTGGGTGAGTGAGATGTTGGACTAGGTGAGTGTGATGTTGGACTGGGTGAGTGTGATGTTGGACTGGGCGAGTGAGATGTTGGACTGGGTGAGTGAGATGTTGGACTGGGTGACTGTGATGTTGGACTGGGCGAGTGTGATGTTGGGCTTGGTGAGTGTGATGTTGCACTGGGTGAGTGTGATGTTGGACTGGGCGAGTGTGATGTTGGACTGGGCGAGTGTGATGTTGGACTGGGCGAGTGTGATGACGGGCTGGGCGAGTGTGATGTTGGACTGGGTGAGTGTGATGACGGGCTGGGTGAGTGTGATGACGGGCTGGGTGAGTGTGATGTTGGACTGGGTGAGTGTGATGTTGGACTGGGCGAGTGTGATGTTGGGCTTGGTGAGTGTGATGTTGCACTGGGTGAGTGTGATGTTGGACTGGGCGAGTGTGATGTTGGACTGGGCGAGTGTGATGTTGGACTGGGCGAGTGTGATGTTGGACTGGGTGAGTGTGATGACGGGCTGGGCGAGTGTGATGACGGGCTGGGCGAGTGTGATGACGGGCTGGGCGAGTGTGATGACGGGCTGGGCGAGTGTGATGACGGGCTGGGCGAGTGTGATGACGGGCTGGGTGAGTGTGATGTCGGACTGGGTGAGTGTGATGTCGGACTGGGTGAGTGTGATGTCGGACTGGGTGAGTGTGATGTCGGACTGGGTGAGTGTGATGTTGGACTGGGTGAGTGTGATGTTGGGCTGGGTGAGTGTGATGTCGGACTGGGTGAGTGAGATGTTGGACTGAGTGAGTTGGGTGTCGGGCGGGGTGTCGGGCCGGGTGGGTGAGCTTGGATGAGTTGAATCATCTTTTCCCTTTGACCTCTTGTCGGGACTGAGGCCTGAGACTCTTTGTGATGGAAGTTTTGACTTACGCTCCAGGTCCTCAATGGTCCTGTTGTTGTGTAGTTTCACTGCTTGATGCTGTTCCACCTGGTCCTGCAGTTCGAAGATGGTCTCCTTCATGTCTTTGATTTCTGATTCTTTGTCTCTCGTCTCATCCTGAAGCCTCTGTGCCGTGAAACTCGATTCTTCCAATCGCCTCTGGGTCCAGCCCTGCGATAGCGCCTGCTCACGCTCCACCTGTAACCAGAGCTGTCCTCAGTACCTTACAAAACAGATATTGCTGTTGATGACAAACTAAGATCTGCAGACTGAACATTTATTGTAAATCCAGCAAACCTCACCTGCTGTTGCTCATGGAGGGTCAAAGGAGTAATTGTTTAGAAGGACATGTTCACGAGAGCTATTAAAAGAAAGTAATACCCTGCTGCTAAGATGCAAGTGTGCATTCCTATAAGGCTGCAAGTTCAGTTGATGATAAGCAAACACCGGGCGAGTTCATTACTGTTTAGGCTGGAGATCAGAACCCTGGCTTTGTTTTGCAAAGGTCAGTTAAGAGCCTGCAGATATTGTGATCTACGTTCCCTCTAATATTTTTTGGGGGCCGCGCGGCCACTATACCGAGCTGCGTGCTTTTTGCATTTAAAAGCCGGTAAGCCGGCTGAGCGGGAACTCCGACCGCTGGCCGCATAGCTTAAAGGGAACATCGATTGTGGCTTTGGGATTTTCTGTGACTGGAGCATTATCTTTGCACATTGAAAATACTTGCCTTCAAAAACTGTACCCCAGTGAGAGTCAGCACCTTCAGGAACTGTACCCCAGTGAGAGTCAGCACCTTCAGGAACTGTACCCCAGTGAGAGTCAGCACCTTCAGGAACTGTACCCCAGTGAGAGTCGGCACCTTAAGGACACCCAATGATCAGAACAGCACAAACTGAAAACACACTTTAAATTATTATTGTGGATTCGGAAGTATTTTTCCAAACGTTTCCTCAACCCCTCTCCCTGAAGGTGCTGACTCTCACTGGGGTACAGTTCCTGAAGGTGCTGACTCTCACTGGGGTACAGTTCCTGAAGGTGCTGACTCTCACTGGGGTACAGTTCCTGAAGGTGCTGACTCTCACTGGGGTACAGTTCCTGAAGGTGCTGACTCTCACTGGGGTACAGTTCCTGAAGGTGCTGACTCTCACTGGGGTACAGTTCCTGAAGGTGCTGACTCTCACTGGGGTACAGTTCCTGAAGGTGCTGACTCTCACTGGGGTACAGTTCCGGAAGGTGCTGACTCTCACTGGGGTACAGTTCCTGAAGGTGCTGACTCTCACTGGGATACAGTTCCTGAAGGTGCTGACTCTCACTGGGGTACAGTTCCTGAAGGTGCTGACTCTCACTGGGGTACAGTTCCTGAAGGTGCTGACTCTCACTGGGGTACAGTTCCTGAAGGTGCTGACTCTCACTGGGGTACAGTTCCTGAAGGTGCTGACTCTCACTGGGGTACAGTTCCTGAAGGTGCTGACTCTCACTGGGGTACAGTTCCTGAAGGTGCTGACTCTCACTGGGGTACAGTTCCTGAAGGTGCTGACTCTCACTGGGGTACAGTTCCTGAAGGTGCTGACTCTCACTGGGGTACAGTTCCTGAAGGTGCTGACTCTCACTGGGGTACAGTTCCTGAAGGTGCTGACTCTCACTGGGGTACAGTTCCTGAAGGTGCTGACTCTCTCTGGGGTACAGTTCCTGAAGGTGCTGACTCTCACTAGGGTACAGTTCCTGAAGGTGCTGACTCTCACTGGGGTACAGTTCCTGAAGGTGCTGACTTTCACTGCGGGTTCTCAGAAACAACATTTTACCTCCGGGATTTGCCTGAGAACCCCATCCCTTCCAGCAGGTGCAGACCCCGAGCGAAGCTCTTCACCCAAAGTGTGCTCACCTTTAGTAAGAGGCTGTGTAGACGAGTGACTTCACTGGTTGCCTGTAGGGACCTCTCCCTCAGCGCCGTGCACTCCACCTCCACCTGCTCTTTCTCTGACTGGGCCGCCCGTAACAACTCCTGGAACTCGCAGGTTTCAGCCACACTTTGCGCCGGCTTCTGCTCCGGCAGCTTCTGTCTCTCCAGCTCCAGCTGATTTCTCAGTCTACTGTTCTCGGTCCGGAGTTCCCCCGCTGTGGTCTGGCAGTCGGCCAGTGTCTTTGCAATCGATGCGTTCCGCTCCTGCTCTGCCTCCAGCAGCTTCTGCAGATCGCTGGCCTCGTCTCTCAGGACTTCAGCTCCCAGCTGTTCCTTCTCCAGAGTCCAGTGATTGCTGACTGACTGCTGCACCTTCAGCAGCTTCTCCTGACTGGAGTCCGCACCCTGCGCCAGCTCTGGCCCCCTGCTCACCTTCTGACCATCCTGAAGGAGCAACACCAGCTGCTCCTTCTCTTTGACCAGCTGCTGCAGCCTCTCCCGCTGCTGGTGGAAGGAATCCTCCAGGACGCCTTTCTCCTCCACCAGCCTCTCGTTCTCCACCGTTAGCTCCTGGATCATCTGTTGCTGGTCGGACAGTTCCTGCAGCGTTGCCTGCAGTTCCTCGGCGGTGCAATGCTGGTTCTCCTCCATCTGCTGAATCTTCTCGGCCAGAGAAGCTACCGACACTAAGCTGGTGTTCTTCAGGGATCCCCCGCTGGACGTGTCCGAGGAGCTGGTGGTGGCTCTGAAACCATCGCTGCTGATGGAAGAGGGGTTAAAAACTCCATCAAAGCCCAGCGAGTCCGGGGAGGGGGAGCCCTTGGTCACATCGCTCATGGTGGAGACTGAGCTATGGGACGGCTCACCGTTAACCGCCACGGGAACACTGTCGAATGCTTCTCCTGTTTGATTCCTCGTGCTCTCCAGTGAGGATGGGGTACAGAGGCTGCTGCTAGGGTCACTGTTCAGGGAAACCTCCAAACTCAAAGAGTTGCCCTTGGTCCCAGACTCCTGTTCCCGGAGCTGCTCCAGGGTGAGGACACGCTCCTGCAGGACCTGTTTCTCTGCCCGCAGCTGCCCAAGCTCCTGCTGGAATAGCCCGTTTCTCTCCTGGAGTTTCTTTAGCTGCGACTCTACATCGCCAGGTGAGCCCAACAAGTCTTCGGGATCATTCTTCTCACGCGTGTCTTGTGAGCTGTCCAAGCTCAGTGCCTGCCTGTCCTGGTGGCGTTTCAGCTCGCACCTGAGTTTACTCATTTCAAAGTCCTTCGCCTTGGCTTCCATCAGTAGTTCTTTAATCTGAATCTCCATCCTCGCTCGGTCAGTCCCCTCGCTCTCCACTCTGGGCTTTACCGCTGTTCGAACATGCCTTGTGGGGGTTGTGATCTCACAGCTGACTGGAGCGGGCGCGGGTTTCTTACTGGGCAGCGTGCGGGAACGCTCACGGGAAACCTCTTTTGTCAGTGTTGTTGACTCTCTTGGGGCCGGAATAGCAGAGCGTCGCGATGAGGAGCTCGCTCCTGTGAGAGAAATGAACGGCCGTCAACAGCTTCTCAACTCTGAATCTCAGCATGCGAGTTATTAGCAATCAGCAACCTTAACTAGTAGGACACTGAGAAACCACAGCGCCCCCCCCACCCCATCCCAATCCCAGTGTCACTAACCCCCCCACCCTCATCCCAATCCCAGTGTCACTAACCCCCCCACCCCATCCCAATCCCAGTGTCACTAACCCCCCCACCCCATCCCAATCCCAGTGTCACTAACCCCCCCACCCCATCCCAATCCCAGTGTCACTAACCCCCCCACCCTCATCCCAATCCCAGTGTCACTAACCCTCCCACCCCATCCCAATCCCAGTGTCACTAACCCCCCCACCCTCATCCCAATCCCAGTGTCACTAACCCCGCCCCCACCCCATCCCAGAGGGACCAAGGGCCGAGCCAGGACAAGATGTGATTAGTAGGAGTGGACTGAGGTCAGGGCCGTGCCCCAGAGGTGGAAGGAGTGAGGAGGAGACTGATGTGGGCGATGGGCACCCCGTCCTGAAGGAATGGGGATCAGTGTCAGGCACTGGTTACGATGCCGAGATAACGTCTCCCAAAACATCCTGCCTTACATAGGATTTACAGCACAGACACAGGCCATTGGAACAACTGCTCCTCACGAGCCTCCTCCCACCTACTTCATCTCACCCCATCACCATATCCTTCTAATCCTTTCTCTCTCTCATGTGTTTGTCTAGCTTCCCCTTAAATGCATCTGTGCTATTCGCCTGAACCACTCCCGGTGGGAGTGAGTGCCACATTCTCATCACTCTCTGGGTAAAGAAGTTTCTCCCGAATTCCCCATTGGATTTATTAGTGACTCGCTTATATTTATGGCCCTGAGCTCTGGTCTCACCCACAAGTGAAAACATCTTCTCTACGTCCTCCCGATCAAACCCCTTCATAATTTTAAAGATCTCTATCAGGTCACCACTCAGCCTTCTCTTCTCTACAGAAAAGAGCCCCAGCCTGGTCAGTCTTTCCTGATAGGTCTAACCTCTCAGTCCTGGTATCACTGCAGTAAATTTGTTTTGCACCCTCTCCAGGGCCTCGATAACACAAGGCATCTGAACATTGCAGCAAGAATCACTCAATAACACCCCAATGGTGACCTTTGCACTTCAGTTACCGAGTGCCGCAGAACACTTGTTAATGCTCGTGGCCGTGAAACCATCTTGAAATGTGACCAAAAACTCCCATACCTACTAGGGGAAGAGAGAAATTGTATAACACTAGCGGCACACTATGTTACAGCTTGCCATAAACAGAGGGACAACCACTAAATATAAGAAAAGAGTATATATAAATTATATGAAAGTATATTTATACACTCAGGGATATATCTGTTTATACACTGTATGGATAGATCTGTATTTTTGTGAACAAACATGAATGTTTTTCGATGCTTTGGCAACATAGGATGTAACTTGTCATGCCAATAAAGCGATTTGAATTTGAATTTGAGTGAATTGTCAGTGTCCCACTGCCCCCCAGCAGAGAGCTTTGTGTATGGCAGTTTCTAGTAGATGCATGGTAGCGTGCGTGATAATGAGCATAAGAACATAAGAAATAGGAGCAGGAGTCGGCCATTCGGCCCCTCGAGCCTGCTCCACCATTCAATGAGATCATGTCTGATCATCAACCTCAGCTCCACTTTCCTGCCCGATCTCCATGTCCCTTGATTCCCCATGAGTCCAAAAATCTATCGATCTCAGCCTTGAATAAACTCAAAGACTCAGCATTCACAGCCCTCTGGGGCAGAGAATTCCAAAGATTCACCACCCTCCGAGTGAAGAAATTCCTCCTCATCTTGGTCTTAAATGGCCGACCCCTTATCCTGAGACTATGCCCTCTAGTTCTAGACACTCCAGCCATCTACCCTCTCAATCCCTCTCAGAATCTTATGTTTCAATGAGATCACCTCTCATTCTTCTAAACTCCAGAGAGTATCAGCCCATTCTACTCAGCGCGCAGTTGGCTCCCAATAAAGCAGATACTGAACAGAGCTGCCTGAGAGAGTCACCAGCGTACCTCAACCCTCAGCTTTGCCTTGACTCTTCCCCCATCCTCCCATCCTGTGCCAGTCCTATAAAGGGCTCTCACCCTGCACACTGGCCTTTTACATTTACTGAGAAATCACTCCCCAGGCAAACAATGACAACAGTGTCTGTGAGCAATGACAGGAGGGAGAAGCAAACAACACGACTGTTGTGTGAAACATTCCGTCCCCACTCGCCTCCCACACACATACTGCACCAGGCAGTCCTGGGACTGTAACACACAGCCGCTGATCTGTGCCAGGCAGTCCTGGGACAGGCTCCTGGGACAGGCTCGTGGGTCAGGCTCCTGGGACAGGCTCGTGGGTCAGGCTCCTGGGACAGGCTCGTGGGTCAGGCTCCTGGGACAGAGTCACACAGGGGCGGATCTGTAAAAAAGCTGCTTGTGGGTTTGTGTCCAGTCCTGCCCAGACTGTGAGTGGAGTGAAGAGACTGCAGGGTGAGACACGGGCTCCGTCTTCCTGAACTTGCTGGGTTCCTGAACTCAAACTTGAACCGAGGGATAGTTGGAGGTTCAGAGAAACTCTCCCACTTCCCCGATCGGTGCCGGTGAGGGTTGTAATTATGGGCTGTGACCCTCAGTTATCCCGGGCCCTGCGGGCGGAGCAGGTTAGCAGGAATATGGTGGCTGGGCTGGCCGATATCTGTTAGCGATGAAGTACCACTTTAAACTGGTGGTGGGCATGGGTTGGGCACAGCATATAAATATTGGCCAGGACACTGAGGAGAACTCCACTGCTATTCTTCGAATAGTGACCGTGGGATCTTTTACGTCCAACTGAGAGAGCAGACGGGAATTGGCTTAATGTCTCCTGAAAGACGGCACTTTCGACAGTGGCAGCGCTCCCTCAGTACTGCCCCTCCAACAGTGCAGCGCTCCCTCAGTACTGCGCTCCCTCAGTACTGCTCCTCCGACAGTGCGGCGCTCCCTCAGTACTGCCCCTGCAACAGTGCGGCGCTCCCTCAGTACTGCCCCTCCGACAGTGCGGCGCTCCCTCAGTACTGCCCCTCCAACAGTGCGGTGCTCCCTCAGTACTGCACCGGCAGTGCGGCACTCCCTCAGTACTGCCCCTCCGACAGTGCAGCGCTCCCTCAGTACTGTCCCTCCGACAGTGTGGCGCTCCCTCAGTACTGTCCCTCCGACAGTGTGGCGCTCCCTCAGTACTGCCCCTCCGACAGTGCGGCGCTCCCTCAGTACTGCCCCTCCAACAGTGCGGCGCTCCCTCAGTACTGCCCCTCCGACAGTGCAGCGCTCCCTCAGTACTGCCCCTCCGACAGTGCGGCGCTCCCTCAGTACTGCCCCTCCAACAGTGCGGCGCTCCCTCAGTACTGCCCCTCCGACAGTGCGGCGCTCCCTCAGTACTGCCCCTCCGACAGTGCGGCGCTCCCTCAGTACTGCCCCTCCAACAGTGCGGTGCTCCCTCAGTACTGCACCGGCAGTGCGGCACTCCCTCAGTACTGCCCCTCCGACAGTGCAGCGCTCCCTCAGTACTGTCCCTCCGACAGTGTGGCGCTCCCTCAGTACTGTCCCTCCGACAGTGTGGCGCTCCCTCAGTACTGCCCCTCCGACAGTGCGGCGCTCCCTCAGTACTGCCCCTCCAACAGTGCGGCGCTCCCTCAGTACTGCCCCTCCGACAGTGCAGCGCTCCCTCAGTACTGCCCCTCCGACAGTGCGGCGCTCCCTCAGTACTGCCCCTCCAACAGTGCGGCGCTCCCTCAGTACTGCCCCTCCAACAGTGCGGCGCTCCCTCAATACTGTCCCTCCGACAGTGCGGCGCTCCCTCAGTACTGCCCCTCCGACAGTGCAGCGCTCCCTCAGTACTGCCCCTCCGACAGTGCGGCGCTCCCTCAGTACTGCCCCTCCAACAGTGCGGCGCTCCCTCAGTACTGCCCCTCCGACAGTGTGGCGCTCCCTCAGTACTGCCCCTCCGACAGTGCGGCGCTCCCTCAGTACTGCCCCTCCGACAGTGTGGCGCTCCCTCAGTACTGCCCCTCCGACAGTGCGGCGCTCCCTCAGTACTGCCCCTCCGACAGTGCGGCGCTCCCTCAGTACTGCACCGGCAGTGTCTGCGTCGGCAGTGTCTGCGTGGATTATGGGGCTCGAGTATTTGGAGTGGAGGCTCAAAACAACGAGGGTGAGAGCTGTGGGAAGGGGGAAGTGGGACATCAATTCTCTGTCATCTGAATCCTGGAGCTGTCTACCTGTGGGTTCGGGTCTCTACCCTCCCGAGTGATGGGAGGGTACAGCGCGTGGCCCCTTTAAGATCCTGGGTGTGGCTCCACTCATTAGCACAGAGCGACATTTTCCAGAACACTCCCCCGGTATTTGTTCCACTCGCTGACAGCAATGGGGACAAAGAGAATTCCAGTCCAACAAAGCTGATCCATGACATCACCCTGACCTGTGACCTCACCAAGTCACAGAGCACCAACAGAGCTTTCACATCCCGCACAAAAGCTCAGTAACTGAGGGGCTTTGCACTAAAACACACAGGCAGCTGCCCTCACAGCTCTCTCCGGGGCTCAGTCCCACACCGGGCGGTGCTCCCCGGGGCTCAGTCCCACACCGGGCGGCTCTCCCCGGGGCTCAGGCCCACACCGGGCGGCTCTCCCCGGGGCTCAGGCCCACACCGGGCAGGGCTCTCCTGCTCCCCGGGGCTCAGGCCCACACCGGGCAGGGCTCTCCTGCTCCCCGGGGCTCAGTCCCACACCGGGCGGCTCTCCTGCTCCCCGGGGCTCAGTCCCACACCGGGCAGTGCTCTCCTGCTCCCCGGGGCTCAGTCCCACACCGGGCGGCTCTCCTGCTCCCCGGGGCTCAGTCCCACACCGGGCGGTGCTCTCCTGCTCCCCAGGGTTCAGTTCCACACCGGGCGGGGCTCCGTCCCACAGAGTTGCGACTAGAGACACAACTGATGTGGGGAAGCCATTTCATATATAAAGTAACCCTTGGGTGCTTTGACCTGCGAGGTGTCGGTGGACTTCTCTGTGCAGGTGATTGTCGGAGTGATTCCTTTGGGCGAGTGTTGCAGTCAGAACCAGAGATGTGTGGGCTCAATCGAGACCAATCTCTCCAAATCCACCTCTACACAGGGGCAGTGAAGTTTGTTTGGGCTGGGCGACAGGAGAGGCAGGAGATCGACGCTGGAACCTGGTGCAGTGTCACAGGCACCGACAATCTACACTCGCTGGTCATTCTCCACAACTGCATCCCCACAAAGATCACCAATTATCGAGAGAAAGTTTGCACTGGGCAGAGATCCTATTCACAGACAATTCGGATAAAGCCAAGCCTGTGATATTTTCATTCATCACTTTCCCATTTATTACTGATTATTATTTCATCCACACAATAAACTCGCTTTTAGTCTCACTCCCTCACATACACGTGGCATCTGTTACTTAAAACAAAACCTCAGGCAGGAATCCCAAACCTTGTTCCTGATCCTCCGTCTTTCCAGGCTGGTTTCCCATTTTCCCAACAGTCCCGGCTAACGTTCCGTGTTCTGGGAGACAGGACGTGAAGCCTCCTCATGTGCCTGTGACAGGCTGTTGGGCAGCTCTCACAGTCACACTGACTGAGGGCAGGAGTTGGATTTGCTGCACCCTCACTGACATCTTCCAATCAGCTTGTGTCTGTGGATCTGTGAGAGGCTGTAGAGGGAGCTCGGTAACACCGAAAACCTCCCAGTGACTTTCAGGCTTCTAATCAGCTCCTCCCTCCACCCCACACTCGGCCCTATTCTGTTAATGGGAATGTCTTGTTAAAGGGATCGAACATTTAGGTGAACTCACTGCTCACAGTGTCTGTCTGTGTCGTGAGGACTTCGAGACAAAGGGTGCAGTTTATATAACGTTTAGAGTAGCTTGGCCGAACCTGCCCAGCGTAGCGAGGATCACACTGAGGTCAGAGGCCACACCAGCCCCAGGGGTTGGGAGGGGTCAGAGGCCCAGGGGTCACAGACTGCACCAGCCCCGGGGGTTGCTGCCCAGGGGACGCAGGATTGGACAGGGCGGGCAGCTGTTACTGGGGCCAGGGATCGCTGCATTGGCAAATAACTTTCCTGTGTGGGTCTGAAGGGATTAAATGCCGTTCCTGATAAATGAACTGCGAAGTCGCAGGAGGAGACAGTCTCGTCGAGTCGGAACCAGAACTCTGCCAAAAGGAGGAAAAACTTTTGCTCAGATATTCTCATTCTATTCCTCATGAGTCCAGCCAAAGTACTGAAGTAAAAAGGTCTCTTTGTCTCACTGCTGGGTGCTGCCTGGTCCAGTGGCTCAGAGATACCGTCACTCCCAGGGGTTGCTGCCGGGGCTCAGGATCTCAGGTACTAAATACAAAGAGCCTGTGGCTTTCCAAACCTCAGATCATCTGCTCAAGAAGCTTCACCACTTCATCCCCCCCTCCCTCCCCCCATCTCCCCCCTCCCACCCATTCCATCCCCCTCTCCCCCCCACCCTCCACCCCTCGCCCGCTCTCCTCTCCCTCCCCTCCCCCTCTCTCCTCTCCCTCCCCTCCCCCTCTCTCCCCTCCCTCCCCTCCCCCTCTCTCCTCTCCCTCCCCTCCCCCTCTCTCCCCTCCCTCCCCTCCCCTCCTCCCCCCTCTCCCCTCCCCCCTCTCTCCTCTCCCTCCCCCACCCTCCCCCACCCCTTCCCCTCCCCTCCCCCACCCTCCCCCTCCCCTCCCCCACCCTCCCCCTCTCTCCTCTCCCTCCCCTCCCCCTCCCCTTCCCTCCCCCACCCTCCCCCTCTCTCCTCTCCCTCCCCTCCCCCTCTCTCTCCCCCTCTCCCTCTCTCCTCTCCCTCCCCTCCCCCTCTCTCCTCTCCCTCCCCTCCCCCTCTCCCTCTCTCCTCTCCCCCTCTCTCCTCTCCCTCCCCTCCCCCTCTCTCCTCTCCCTCCCCCCCTCTCCTCTCCCTCCCCCCCCTCTCTCCTCTCCCTCCCCTCCCCCTCTCTCCCCTCCCTCCCCTCCCCCTCTCTCCCCTCCCTCCCCTCCCCCTCTCTCCCCTCCCTCCCCCTCTCTCCCCTCCCCCTCTCTCCCCTCCCTCCCCCTCTCTCCCCTCCCCCTCTCTCCCCTCCCTCCCCTCCCCCTCCCTCCCCTCCCTCCCCTCCCCCTCTCTCCTCTCCCTCCCCCCTCTCTCCTCCCCTCCCCCACCTCCCCTCCCCCACCCTCCCCCTCTCTCCTCTCCCTCCCCTCCCCCACCCTCCCCCTCTCTCCTCTCCCTCCCCTCCCCTCCCCCCTCGCGGGGGAAGACGGGGAAACCACTCTGAACAAATAGAGATCTGCACACGCGAAGGACCCACATCAGTGCGAGTCAGGCTGAGAGACAAGGTTGGACCCAGACACGCGCGCACACACTGTCAGATGGTGCCCGATTGCGGGCTGTAGTCTGATCCCCAGCTCTTAACTACACACCACGTCAGGCCTCAGTCAGGTGCAACGTCTGGCAGTGAACTCCCATTTCCACGCCTGACCTCTGGTGACCTTGTACCTGGGCTGCTCTTTGCCTTGTTCTCAGTGAGCTCAGCGATGGTCCCCATGGTAACCGTTTTCTTCAGCCTCGATGAGCTCGAGGTCAGGCTGCCTCCGGCCTTTGACGATAAATCATCGCTGCTTTTACTCTTCACCTGAGGGAAGGGATTGGGAATTAGCGGCAGAAATGCCAACAGTCTCGGCAACAAACTCACCGCCAACTGGGGCAGGTAATCGTGGGTATTGAACCTAGAACCACTCTGGGCACAATCACACACACAAATCCATCACAGCTTTAGGAACACAGGAGCAGGAGGAGGCCATTCAGCCCCTTGAGCCTGTTCCACCATTCAATCAAATCCTGGCTGATCTATGACCTAACTCCATCTACCCGCCTTTGCTCCATGTCTGAAGATCTCTATCTCACTCTTAAAAGCTCCAACTGACCCCCAGCATCCACAGCTTTTGGGGGAGAGAGTTCCAGATTTCCACTGCCCTTTGTGTGAAGAAGTGCTTCCTGACATCACCCCTGAACGGCCTGGCTCTAATTTTAAGGTTCTGCCCCCTTGTTCTGGACTTCCCCCCACCAGAGGAAATTGTTTCTCTCTCTCAACCCTATTGAATCACTTTATCATTTTAAACACCTCAACTAGATCACCCCTTAACCTTCTAAACTCGAGGGAATACAAACTACCTTTATGCAACCTGTCCTTGTAATTTAACCCTTTAAGCCCAGGTATCATTCTGGTGAATCAAGGCTGCACCTCCAACTACGACAACAACAACTTGTATTTCTATGGCACCTTTAACGTAGTAAAATGTCCCAAGGTGCTTCACAGGAGCGATTATCGCACCGAGCCACATAAGGAGATATTGGGACAGGTGACCAAAAGTTTGGTCAAAGAGGTCGGTTTTAAGAAGCTTCTTAAAGGAGGAGAGAGAGGTGGAGAGGTTTAGGGAGGGAATTCCAGAGCTCAGGGCCCAGGCAGCTGAAGGCACGGCCACCAATGGTGGAGCGATTAAAATCGGGGATGCGCAAGAGGCCAGAGTTGGAGAAGTGCAGGAGAACATTATATCCTTATGCAGTGCCCAGAACTGGACGCAGTTACTCTAATTGGGGTCTAACCAGAGCTTTATACAACTGAAGCATCACTTCCACCCCTTGTATTCCAGCCCCCTCGAGATAAAGGCCAACATTCTATTAGACTTTTTGATTACATTTTATATCCGTACACTAGTTTTTAATGATTTGTGTACATGGACATTCAAATTCAAAAACTCTGATTTGTCTTTCTTGAATCCAAAGTGGGTGACCTCACACTTCACCACATTGAACTCCATCTGCTACATTTTTGCCCGCTCACTAAGTCTGTGCTTTTGTAACTTCCTGTTTCCATATACGCAGTTTAATTTACGGATTAAAAACAGAAAATGTTGGAAATACGCAACAGGTTTATCAGCATCTTTAAGAGGAAGGTCGATTAACATTTAATTAACATTGAATTCTGGGAAAAGCATAAACTGTAACACAGGCAGAGACTGGGAGCACCGCGTCCCTCCCCGGAGCACTCAGTCTCACCCTTGGCAACGGGTAAAGCACACGCGTTACCAGCACACCGCGCCCCTCACCATTACACCGCGTCCCTCCCCGGAGCACTCAGTCTCACCCTTGGCAACGGGTAAAGCACGCGCGTTACCAGCACACCACGCCCCTCACCATTACACCGCGTCCCTCCCCGGAGCACTCAGTCTCACCCTTGGCAACGGGTAAAGCACGCGCGGTACCAGCACACCGCGCCCCTCACCATTACACCACGCCCCTCCCCATTACACCGTGCCCCTCCCCAATACCGGCGCACCGCGCCCCTCACCGTTACACCGCGCCCCTCCCCGTTACCGGGGCATCGCGCCCCTCACCGTTACACTGCGCCCCTCCCCGTTACCGGGGCATCGCGCCCCTCCCCGTTACACCGCACCCCTCACCGTTACACTGCGCCCCTCACCGTTACCAGGGCACCGCGCCCCTCCCCGTTACCGGTGCACCGCACTCCTCACCATTACACCGCGCCCCTGCCCATTACTGGTGCACCGCGCTCCTCACCATTACACAGCGCCCCTGCCCGTTACTGGTGCACCGCGCCCCTCACCATTACACTGTGCTCCTGCCCGTTACCGGTGCACTGCGCCCCTCACCATTACACCGTGCCCCTCCCCATTACACCGCGCCCCTCCCCATTACACCGCACCCCTCACCATTACACCGCGCCCTTGCCCGTTACCGGTGCACCGCGCCCCTCATCATTACACCGCACCCCTCCCCGTTACCAGGGCACCGCGCCCCTCCCCGTTACACCGCGCCCCTCCCCGTTACTGGTGCACTGCGCAGAGGAAGGAGGAATTGGGTGGAATAAATTATTCTTAAAGCTATGGATAGGAACGTGCCACAACTGAACTCCAAATGCCAGCACCAAAGAAATGACGCCCATCGCCCAGTCACACCGCGTGCAGCGCCATCCCACGCGAGCTGGACCGCCTCATACCTTGGTGAGCTGGGAGTGAGTGGGGAGCGAGGACGAGTATTTTGAAGATTTTGTTCCAGATGATGTGAGACTGGTTGCTCGTGGCCGCTCCATGCTCCGGCTGCCCTGTTTGCTTGCCACACCCACAGGCTTATTCGTTGCACCCTTCATATTCTTTGCTCAGGGTAAACTCAACTGAAAGAGAGCACAGAGCAGACAATAGACACTGAGAAACCATGAGAGGTCCCCGTCTCGTATCCTAACTCGCACCGAGTCCCGCTCACCCATCACCTCTGTGCTCGCTGACCTACATTGGCTCCCGGTCCAGCAATGCTAAGATTTTAAAATTCTCTTCCTTGCTTTCAAATCCCTCCATGGCCTCACCCCTCCCTATCTCTGTAACCTCCTCCAGCCCCACAACCCCCCACCCCCCCCGAGATCTCTGCGCTCCTCTAATTCTGGCCTCTTGAGCATCCCTGATTTCCATCGCTCCACCATTGGCGGCCGTGCCTGCAGCCATCTGGGCCCTAAGCTCTGGAATTCCCTCCCTAAACCTCTCTGCCTCTCTCTCCTCCTTTAACATTCTCCTTAAAACCGACCTTTCTGACCAAACATTTGGTCACCTGTCCTAAGGAAAGGGGAGGGGAGGGGAGGGGGAGGGGCAGGGAGGGGGAGGGGAAGGGCAGGGCAGAGGTTGGGCGGGGGAGGGGAGGGGCGGGGCAGGGGTGAGCGAGATGTCGAAATGATGGGAAGTGTTGCCTCTGAAGATGAGACTTGTATTTGAAGCAAAAGCTGATGATTCGCTGACTGTTTACACCGAGCGTCCCAGGGTAGAAGGTTCTGTCTGGGCCGTTATACGTCCGCATTTAAAAGATTTTTTTCATTGTGGAATGTGAATCTTTAATTTGAACCAAACGAAAGGCTATTTTTAGGTGTCTGGTTTTGAAACAACTTTAATTTGATGGTTTTTGTGCCAAGTTGTTTGGCACTGTTATTTTTAGCAACATCCATTAAAATGTGACCTTCACCGCCCTTTAAATCCCGCAGCACCGATCGCCCAGTCCGCTCCCAATGCCCTTCACGCTGCGATTGGGGCAGACTCAGCTACACGCACCCGCGCCCTCTCTGCACCCGCTCCCTCTCCGCACCCGCGCCCTCTCCGCACCCTCACCCGCACATAGAAGCATAGAAGATAGGAGCAGGAGTAGGCCATTCGGCCCCTCGAGCCTGCTCCGCCATTCAATGAGATCATGGCTGATCATCCAAATTCAGTACCCTGTCCCTGCCTTCTCCCCATATCCCTTGATCCCTTTACCTTAAGAAATATATCCAACTCTTTCTTGAATATATTTAATGAACTGCCCTCCACCGCCCTCTGTGGCAGAGAATTCCACAGGTTCACCACTCTCTGGGTGAAGAAATTCCTCCTCATTTCAGTCCAAAATGGCTTACCCCTTATCCTTAGACTATGACCCCTGGTTCTGGAGTCCCCGGCCATCAGAAACATCCTTCCTGCATCTAGTCTGTCCAGGCCTGACAGAATTTTATAGGTTTCGATGAGATCCCCTCTCAATCTTCTAAACTCCAGTGAGTATAAGCCCAATCGACACAATCTCTCCTCATACGTCATTCCTGCCATCCCAGGTATCAGCCTGGTGAATCTTCGCTGCACTCCTTCCATGGTAAGAACGTCCTTCCTCAGGTAAGGTGACCAAAACTGCACACAGTACTCAAGGTGCGGTCTCACCAAGGCCCTGTACAACTGTAGCAAGACATCCTTGTTCCTGTACTCGAACCCTCTTGCTACGAAGGCCAACATACCATTTGCCTTCTTAACCGCCTGCTGCACCTGCATGCTTACCTTCAGCGACTGGTGCACAAGAACACCCAGGTCTCTTTGCACTTCCCCTTCTCCCAATCTATTGCCATTCAAATAATAATCTGCCTTCCTGTTTTTGCCACCAAAGTGGATAACCTCACATTTATCCACATTGTAGTGCATTTGCCATGTTTCTGCCCAATCACCCAACCTGTCCATATCGTACTGGAGTTTCACGACATCCTCCTCACAGCATACCCTCCCACCCAGCTTTGTGTCGTCTGCAAATTTGGAGATATTACATCCAATTCCCTCATCCAGATCATTAATATATATTGTGAACAGCTGGGGTCCTAGGACCGATCCTTGCGGTACCCCACTAGTCACTGCCTGCCACTCGGAAAACGACCCGTTTATTCCAACTCTTGCTTTCTGTCCGCCAACCAGTTCTCTATCCAAGTCAATACCTTGCCCCCAATCCCATGTGCCTTAATTTTGCACGCTAATCTCTTATATGGGACCTTATCGAAAGCCTTCTGAAAGTCCAAATACACCACATCCACTGGTTCTCCCTTATCTATTTTACCAGTTACATCCTCAAAAAATTCCAGTAGATTAGTCAAGCATGATTTACCTTTTGTAAATCCATGTTGACTTTGTCCGATCCTGTCACTGCTTTCCAAGTGCTCTGTTATTACATCTTTTATAATGGACTCTAGCATTTTCCCCACTACCGATGTCAGGCTTACCGGTCTATAATTCCCCGCTTTTTCTCTACCACCTTTTTTGAATAGTGGGGTAACATTAGCTACCCTCCAATCCATGGGTACTGTTCCAGAGTCTATTGAGTTCTGGAAGATGACCAGCAATGCATCTACTATTTCTAGGGCCACTTCCTTAAGTACCCTGGGATGTAGATTATCAGGCCCTGGGGATTTATCGGCCTTCAGTCCCATCAATTTTCCTAACACCATTTCCCTACAAATACTGATTTCTTTCAGTTCCACCCTTTCATCAGACCCTATGTTCCCCGGCATCTCTGGGAGGTTATTTGTGTCCTCCTTTGTGAAGACAGAACCAAAATATGTATTTAGTTGGTCTGCCATTTCTTTGCTCCCCATTATAAATTCCCCTGATTCTGACTGCAAGGGACCTACGCTTGACTTCACCAATCTTTTTCTCTTCACATATCTATAAAAGCTTTTACAGTCAGTTTTTATGTTCCCTGCAAGCTTACTCTCATATTCTATTTTCCCTTTCTTAATTAATCCCTTTGTCCTCCTTTGTTGAATCCTAAACTGCTCCCAATCCTCAGGATTATTGCTTTTTCTGGCCAATTTATATGTCCTCTCTTTGGATCTTATGCTATCCCTAATTTCCCTTGTTAGCCATGGTTGAGTCACCTTTTTTGTTTTATTTTTATGCCAAACTGGGATGAACAAATTCTGTAGCTCATCCATTCGGCCTTTGAATGTTTGCCATTGCCTATCCACCGTCAACCCTTTGAGTGCCATTCCCCAATCAATCCTACTCAACTCGCTCCTCAGACCATCGTAGTTTCCTTTATTTAAATTGAGGACCCTAGTCTCTGATTCAACTACTTCATTCTCCATCTTAATGAAGAATTCGATCATATTATGATTGCTCCGACCCAAGGGGCCTCGTACAACAAGATTGCTAATTAATCCTTTCTCGTTACATAATACCCAGTCTAAGATGGCCTGATTTCTGGTTGGTTCCTCGACATATTGGTCCAGGAAACCATCCCGTAAACACTCCAGGAATTCCTCCTCCACAGTATTGTTACTAATTTGGTTGGCCCAATCTATATGTAGATTAAAGTCACCCATGATGACTGCTGTGCCCTTATTGCACGCTTCTTTAATTTCCCTTTTAATGCCATCCCCAACCTCTGCCTTACTGTTTGGAGGTCTATATACCACTCCCACTAATGTTTTTTTCCCCTTGGTATTCCTCAATTCTACCCATACAGATTCCACATCATCAGAGCTAATATCCTTCATTACAATTGTGTTAATCCCTTCTTTAACTAGTAATGCTACCCCACCTCCCTTTCCTTTTTGCCTATCTTTCCTGAATATCGAATACCCCTGAATGTTGAGTTCCCAGTCTTGGCCATCCTTGAGCCACGTTTCAGTAATCCCAACCAAATCATATTCATTTACCTCTATTTGCGCAGCCAATTCATCCACCTTATTACAAATGCTCCTCGCATTAAGACACAAAGCCTTCAGGCTTGTTTTTTTAATGCTCTTAGACCTATTAGAATTATTATTTACTGTGGCCATGTTTGATTTAAACCGTTGATTTCTCTGACTGCCACTTTTGTTTTTCTCCTTCCTATCTTTTGCTTTTATCCTTGTTTCCCTTTCATTTGTCTCGCTGCTCAGGTTCCCAACCCCCTGCCATTTTAGTTTAAACCCTCCCCCACAGCACTAGCAAACACTCCCCCTAGGACATCGGTTCCAGCTCTGCCCAGGTGCAAACCTTCCGGTTTGAATTGGTCCCACCTCCCCCAGAACTGGCTCCAATGTCCCAGGAATTTGAATCCCTCCCCCTGGCACCATTCCTCTAGCCACGTATTCATCTGAAGTATCCTTCTATTTCTACTCTGACTAGCACGTGGCACTGGTAGCAATCCTGAGATTACTACCTTTGAGGTCCTGTTTTTAAAATTTATCTCCTAACTCCCTATATTCCGCTTTTAGGACCTCATCCCGCTTTTTACCTATATCATTGGTGCCTATATGCACCACGACAACTGGCTGTTCACCCTCCCCTTCCAAGATGTTCTGCAGCCGCTCGGAGACATCCTTGACCCTTGCACCAGGGAGGCAACACACCATCCTGGAGTCTCGTTTGTGGCCGCAGAAACGCCTATCTATTCCCCTTACAATTGAATCCCCTATTACTATAGCTCTACCCCTCTTTTTCCTCCCATTCTGTGCAGCAGAGCCACCCCTGGTGCCAGGAAGTTGGCTGCTGCTGCCTTCCTCTGATAAGCCATCCCCCCCAACAGTACTCAAAGTGGTGTATCTGTTGGAGAGGGGGATGGCCACAGGGGACCCCTGCACTACCTGCCTGCACCTAGTACTCTGCCTGTTGGTCAGCCGTTCCCTTTCTTCCTGTCCAACCTCTACCTGCGGTGTGTCCAACTCCGTAAATGTGATATTCGCGATGTCCTGAGCATCGTGAATGCTCCAGTATGCATCCAATCGCAGCTCCAGTGCCGCAATGCAGTCTGTCAGTAGCTGCAGCTGGATGCACTTCCTGCACATGTAGTTGTCAGGGACACAGGAAGTGTCCCTGAGTTCCCACATACTGCAGGAGGAGCATACAACGGGGCCGGGCTCTCCTGCCATGACTTACCCTTTAATTAATTTAATTTAAATTAAATCAATCAATCCCACTAATTACACTACAGTTAACTGGTTTACCAACAGTCCCCGCTACACCAGAGAGACCTTAGTAACTATAAGCCAGAGTTAAAGTTTAAAAAAGAGAGAAATACTCACCAACCAATCACTTACCTGCTTCCTGGTGACGTCACACTTTGATTACTTTTTACCTCTCTCCCCGCTGTTGAATTGGTCGGGCCTCGTTCACTGCCACCGGTTTTAAGCTGCCGCTGCTCCCACACAGGTCCGATGCTCTGGTCGGACCTCGTTCACTGCCGCCAGTTTTAAGCTGCCGCTGCTCCCACACAGGTCCGATGCTCTGGTCGGACCTCGTTCACTGCCGCCGGTTTTAAGCTGCCGCTGCTCCCACACAGGTCCGATGCTCTGGTCGGACCTCGTTCACTGCTGCCGGTTTTAAGCTGCCGCTGCTCCCACACAGGTCTGATGCTCTGGTCGGGCCTCATTCACTGCCGCCGGTTTTAAGCTGCCGCTGCTCCCTCACCCTCTCCCTCTCCCGCACCCTCTCCCGCACCCTCTCCCGCACCATCTCCCGCACCCTCTCCGCGCCCCCGCCCAACCCACCCCCGCCCAACCCGCTCGCCCCCGCCAACCCGGACCCCTGCCAACCCGCGCCCGCCCAACCCGCCCAGCCCAAACCACCCCCGCCCAACCTGCACCCACACCCACCCCCGTCCCCACAAACCCGCCCCCACCCAACCCGCTCACCCCCTCCCAACCCACCCCCGCCCAACCCACCCCCACCCAACCTGCACCCACACCCACCCACGCCCAACCCGCGCCCCTGCCCAACCGACCCGCCCAACCCGCGCCCCCGCAGACCCGCCCGCACCCCCACCCAACCCACACCCCCGCCCCTCACCCCCACCCACACCCCCACCCACACCCCCGCCCCACCCACTCGCCCCCGCCCAACCCGCACCCACACCCACCCCCACCCCAGCCCAACCCACTCGCGTGCTCACCTCCGCCCAGTAACCGGTATCACCAGACCCACTGCCTTCACCTCACTCGCACCAGAAGATAGACCCGAGAGATCCCCCCCCCGCCACACAGAAGAGGAGGGGAGGTTAAAATATCGGGATCGATTATCCCGACTCCATTCCCGGTGGTGATGCAGATTCTGGATCAGGCCCGATGACATCAGCGGCACCACGATGTATTAACCTCACTGCAGGAGGAATCCGCGGCTTCCGTCCCCCCAGCAACGGCAACACAGCGGGAGGAGCCGACTGCCCAGAACTTTTACAACTTGGTCTTTTTTTCAAGCTCCTTGTGGGCCAGGGGGAACAGGAGTGCCCCCCCTCCTTGAGGTGGGCTGGCACAGAGTCCCATGGTGGGGGGTGGGGGCTGGCACTCAGTCCCGCTGGACAATCTGTTTACTTCTGGCTCTCCTCGTGTCTGCTTTCAGGATTCTTATTTATGTCTCGAGGATCTGCTTTCTCTGGAGACTCAACATTTATAAACAGGACAGCGCACAACTAAAGCTGGGCCCTTATCGCAACCCCACGGGGTCCCTGAACACAGATCCAATTAACGTCAGCCCGAGGCTGACCCCACAAATCCCAGCACAGCTCCAGCAACCGGATCCACTTAACACGGGTCATTTACACTCAGACATACCTCGTGCAGTTTAACACGTCGTCCAGTCAGTGACACAGAATCTGTCAACGGGAGCTTGCCAACCCCATTCACCCAAACCCTAAATACTGACCCTTCACCCCAAATACTGACCCCACCTCATGGAACTGGTTATTTGTTTTGATCAGCTCCCCCAGTAGAATGTCAAATATGCGAAGCATGTGGAATGAGTTCGGAAACAGTCACCAGTCAATGTGGCAATTCCTGATCGTCACCGACTCATGAGCCGAACCCTCCCTCCCCCCAAGCTCCGTGTGGGTGAAGTGAGACTGAATGAATTGCCTGACCACAATAACGGATCGTCTATGAATAACCTGGAACAGATTTTTAAATTAAGTCATCAGAGATGGTTACTCGTAGAAACTTCACACACACACACACACACACACACACAGGGGCGCACATACACACACACACACACACACACACGCACACACGGGGGCGCACACACACACACGGGGGCGCACACACACACACGGGGGCGCACACACACACAGGGGGCACACACACACACAGGGGGCACACACACACAGGGGGCACACACACACAGGGGGCACACACACACGGGGGCACACACACACACGGGGGCACACACACACACACACACACACACACAGGGGCACACACACACACGGGGGCACACACACACACACACACACACACACACACACAGGGGCACACACACACACAGGGGCACACACACACACAGGGGCACACACACACACACAGGGGCACACACACACACACAGGGGCACACACACACACAGGGGCACACACACACACACAGGGGCACACACACACACACAGGGGCACACACACACACACAGGGGCACACACACACACACAGGGGCACACACACACACACAGGGGCACACACACACACAGGGGCACACACACACACACAGGGGCACACACACACACACAGGGGCACACACACACACACAGGGGCACACACACACACACACAGGGGCACACACACACACAGGGGGGCGGGCACACACACACACGGGGGCACACACACACACACGGGGGCACACACACACACACACACACGGGGGCACACACACACACACACACGGGGGCACACACACACACACACACACACACACACGGGGGCACACACACACACACACACACACGGGGGCACACACACACACACACACACACACACACGGGGGCACACACACACACACACACGGGGGCACACACACACACACACACACGGGGGCACACACACACACACACGGGGGCACACACACACACACACGGGGGCACACACACACGGGGGCACACACACACACACACACGGGGGCACACACACACACACACGGGGGCACACACACACACACACACACGGGGGCACACACACACACACACACACGGGGGCACACACACACACACACACACGGGGGCACACACACACGGGGGCACACACACACACACACACACGGGGGCACACACACACACACACACACGGGGGCACACACACACACACGGGGGCACACACACACACACGGGGGCACACACACACACACGGGGGCACACACACACACGGGGGCACACACACACACGGGGGCACACACACACACGGGGGCACACACACACACGGGGGCACACACACACACACGGGGGCACACACACACACACGGGGGCACACACACACACACGGGGGCACACACACACACACGGGGGCACACACACACACACGGGGGCACACACACACACACGGGGGCACACACACACACACGGGGGCACACACACACACACGGGGGCACACACACACACACGGGGGCACACACACACACACGGGGGCACACACACACACACGGGGGCACACACACACACACAGGGGCACACACACACACACAGGGGCACACACACACACAGGGGCACACACACACACACAGGGGCACACACACACACACAGGGGCACACACACACACAGGGGCACACACACACACACAGGGGCACACACACGGGGGCACACACACACACACACACACGGGGGCACACACACACACACGGGGGCACACACACACACACACACACGGGGGCACACACACACACACGGGGGCACACACACACACACACGGGGGCACACACACACACACACACACACGGGGGCACACACACACACACGGGGGCACACACACACACGGGGGCACACACACACACGGGGGCACACACACACACGGGGGCACACACACACACACGGGGGCACACACACACACACGGGGGCACACACACACACACGGGGGCACACACACACACACGGGGGCACACACACACACACGGGGGCACACACACACACACGGGGGCACACACACACACACGGGGGCACACACACACACACGGGGGCACACACACACACACGGGGGCACACACACACACACGGGGGCACACACACACACACGGGGGCACACACACACACACAGGGGCACACACACACACACAGGGGCACACACACACACACAGGGGCACACACACACACAGGGGCACACACACACACAGGGGCACACACACACACAGGGGCACACACACACACACAGGGGCACACACACACACACAGGGGCACACACACACACAGGGGCACACACACACACAGGGGCACACACACACACACAGGGGCACACACACACACAGGGGGGCGGGCACACACACACACGGGGGCACACACACACACACGGGGGCACACACACACACACGGGGCACACACACACACACGGGGGCACACACACACACACACACACGGGGGCACACACACACACACACACACACACACACACACACGGGGGCACACACACACACGGGGGCACACACACACACGGGGGCACACACACACACGGGGGCACACACACACACATGGGGGCACACACACACACATGGGGGCACACACACACACATGGGGGCACACACACACACATGGGGGCACACACACACACACACGGGGGCACACACACACACACGGGGCACACACACACAGGGGGCACACACACACAGGGGGCACACACACACAGGAGGCACACACACACACGGGGCACACACACACATGGGGGCACACACACACACACGGGGGCACACACACACACACACACAGGGGCACACACACACACACACAGGGGCACACACACACACACACACACACACACACACACGGGGGCGCACACACACACACAGGGGGCACGCACACACACACAGGGGGGCGGGCACACACACACAGGGGGGCGGGCACACACACACAGGGGGGCGGGCACACACACAGGGGGGCACACACACACACACGGGGGCACACACACACACACGGGGGCACACACACACACACGGGGGCACACACACACACACGGGGGCACACACACACACACACACGGGGGCACACACACACACACACACACACACGGGGGCACACACACACACACGGGGGCACACACACACACGGGGGCACACACACACACGGGGGCACACACACACACGGGGGCACACACACACACGGGGGCACACACACACACGGGGGCACACACACACACGGGGGCACACACACACACATGGGGGCACACACACACACACATGGGGGCACACACACACACACGGGGGCACACACACACAGGGGGCACACACACACAGGAGGCACACACACACACGGGGGCACACACACACACGGGGGCACACACACACACGGGGGCACACACACACATGGGGGCACACACACACACACGGGGGCACACACACACACACACAGGGGCACACACACACACACGGACACACACACACACACACAGGGGCACACACATACACACACACACACACACACACACACGGGGGCGCACACACACACACAGGGGGCACACACACACACAGGGGGCACGCACACACACACAGGGGCGCGCACACACACACACACACACACACGGGGGCGCGCACACACACACACACACACGGGGCGCGCACACACACACAGGGGGGCGCACACACACACGGGGGCGCACACACACACGGGGGCGCACACACACACGAGGCGCACACACACACGGGGGCGCACACACACACGGGGGCGCACACACACACGGGGGCGCACACACACACGGGGGCGCACACACACACGGGGGCGCACACACACACACGGGGGCGCACACACACACACGGGGGCGCACACACACACACGGGGGTGCACACACACACGGGGGCGCACACACACACGGGGGCGCACACACACACGGGGGCGCACACACACACGGGGGCGCACACACACACGGGGGCACACACACGGGGGCACACACACACACGGGGGCACACACACACACGGGGGCACACACACACACGGGGGCACACACACACACGGGGGCACACACACACACGGGGGCACACACACACACGGGGGCACACACACACACGGGGGCACACACACACACAGGGGCACACACACACACAGGGGCACACACACACACAGGGGCACACACACACACACACACACAGGGGCACACACACACACACACACAGGGGCACACACACACACAGGGGCACACACACACACACACACACACAGGGGCACACACACACACACACACACACAGGGGCACACACACACACACACACACACAGGGGCACGCACACACACAGGGGCGCGCACACACACAGGGGCGCGCACACACACAGGGGCGCGCACACACAGGGGGGCGCGCACACACACGGGGGCGCGCACACACACGGGGGCGCGCACACACACGGGGGCGCGCACACACACGGGGGCGCGCACACACACACGGGGGCGCACACACACACGGGGGCGCACACACACACGGGGGCGCACACACACACGGGGGCGCACACACACACACGGGGGCGCACACACACACACGGGGGCGCACACACACACGGGGGCGCACACACACACGGGGGCGCACACACACACGGGGGCGCACACACACACGGGGGCGCACACACACACGGGGGCGCACACACACACGGGGGCGCACACACACACGGGGGCGCACACACACACGGGGGCGCACACACACACGGGGGCGCACACACACACGGGGGCGCACACACACACGGGGGCGCACACACACACGGGGGCGCACACACACACGGGGGCGCACACACACACGGGGGCGCACACACACACGGGGGCGCACACACACACGGGGGCGCACACACACACGGGGGCGCACACACACACGGGGGCGCACACACACACGGGGGCGCACACACACACGGGGGCGCACACACACACGGGGGCGCACACACACACACGGGGGCACACACACACACGGGGGCACACACACACACGGGGGCACACACACACACGGGGGCACACACACACACGGGGGCACACACACACGGGGGCACACACACACACGGGGGCACACACACACACGGGGGCACACACACACACGGGGGCACACACACACACGGGGGCACACACACACACGGGGGCACACACACACACGGGGGCACACACACACACGGGGGCACACACACACATGGGGGCACACACACACACGGGGGCACACACACACACGGGGGCACACACACACACGGGGGCACACACACACACGGGGGCACACACACACACGGGGGCACACACACACACGGGGGCACACACACACACGGGGGCACACACACACACGGGGGCACACACACACACACACACACACACAGGGGCACACACACACACGGGGCACACACACACACAGGGGCACACACACACACAGGGGCACACACACACACACACACAGGGGCACACACACACACACACACAGGGGCACACACACACACACACACACACACAGGGGCACACACACACACACAGGGGCACACACACACACACAGGGGCACACACACACACACACACACACACACACACACACAGGGGCACACACACACACACACACGGGCGCACACACACACACACACACAGGGGCGCACACACACACACAGGGGGGCACACACACACACACACACACACAGGGGCGCACACACACACACAGGGGGGCACACACACACACACACACACACAGGGGCGCACACACACACACAGGGGGGCACACACACACACAGGGGGGCACACACACACACACACGGGGGCACACACACACACAGGGGCACACACACACACACACAGGGGCACACACACACACACACACACACGGGCACACACACACACAGGGGCACACACACACACACACAGGGGCACACACACACACACACAGGGGCACACACACACACAGGGGCACACACTACTCACCTCTTGTGGGTCTGGATTATAACAAACTGAGGGTCAGAGCAAGTGTCTGACTCACGCACTCACAAGATGGTTCTTGTTCCGTGTAAATTCCGTTTCCCAGAAGAGGAAAACCACAAGTGTCAAATGAGGCAGAGAACGGCAGCTACCCAGGAGCAGAAGAAAGCAGAGTTCCAGCCTCAGGCACACACACTTCACCGGGAGGCTGTCAGAACACCGGGAGAAAACACAGTCCAGCACCAATACCGGCTCCAATCCGGCAAATTCAGTGTTGGCAAATTAACCCTTTAAGGGTCTCTGCAACATCTTTGTCCAAAAACAGCAGGACAGCAGAGAATTGCACGCTACAAGTATGGCGTCATAGAAACTTTAGATTCCCTATAATTTCCTGCTCTAACACCTTCAGAAAATCTCCCAGATTGTTTTAATTGGGAATTATACAAAGTGACTGAACAGAAACAGAGGCGGAGGTAACAGCAAGAGGAAGTCACAAACCTTCAGAATTAGTCAGCATGTAGTGAGGCTGGTGACAGTCTGAACGGAGCCACATCCTCTTCACTGCTCAGCGATAATCGAAACGGCCTCTCCTCGTTCTGCTTCACATTATTGAGGAAGCTCCGGGTCTCACAGCTCCAGAAGCGCACTCAGCTCAGTGGCAGACAGTTACCAGGCTGGGAGTCGGTGCTGCACCAAAGTTTCACAATACAGGCCCACCTTTAAAACGGGCAGTCACTTATCTCAACAACAACTTACATTTATCCAGCATCTTTAACGTAGTAAAACGTCCCAAGGCGCTTCACAGGAGCGATTAACAAACAAAATTTGACACCGAGCCACATAAGGTGATATTAGGACAGGTGATTAAAAAGCTTGGTCAAGGAGGGAGATTTAAAGGAGTGTCTTAAAAGGAGGAGAGAGAGGTAGCGAGGCAGAGAGGTTTAGGGAGGGAATTCCAGAGCTTAGGGCCTTGGCAGCTGAAGGCACGGCCACCAATGGTGGAGAGATTAAAATCGGGGATGAGCACCTTCTCAAGGGCAATTAGGAATGGGCAATAAATGCTGGCCTTGCCAACGACGCCCACAACCCATGAACAAATAAAAAAGAGGCCAGAATTGGAGGAGCGCAGATATCTCGGGAGGCTGTAGGGCTGAAGGAGGTTACAGAGATAGTGAGGGGCGAGGCCATGGAGGGATTTGAAAATAAATACAAGAATTTTAAATTTCAAGGTGTTGCTGGACTGGGAGCCAATGTAGGTCAGCGAGCACATGGGTGATAGGCGAACGGGATTTGGTGCGAGTCAGGACACGGGCCGCAGAGTTTTGGATGAGCTCAAGTTTACGAAGGGTGCAAGGTGGGAGACCAGCCAGGAGAACGTTACATAGAATTTACAGCCCAGAAACAGGCCATTCGGCCCAACCATGCTCCACTCGAACCTCCTCCCATCATTCCTCATCTAATTCTATCAGCATAACCCTCTATTCCTTTCTCCTTCATACGCTTGTCTAGCTCCCCCTAAAATGCATCGATACTATTTGCCTCAACCACTCCCTGTGGTAGCGAGTTCCACATTCTCACCACTCTCTGGGTAAAGATGTTTCTTCTGAATTCCCCATTTAATTTCCTGGTGACTATTTTATAGTAATGGCCTCTAGTTTTGCTCTTCCCCACAAGTGAAAACACTCTCTGTGTGTCTACTCAATCAAAACCTTCAAAGAGAAAAGAGACCCAGCCTGTTCATCCTTTCCCGATAGGTATACCCTTGCATTTCTGGTATCATCCTTGTAAATCTTGTTTACACCCTCTCCAGTGCCTCTATATCCTCTTTATAATATGGTGACCAGAATTGTATGCAGCACTCCAAGTGCAGTCTAACCAAAGTTCGATACGTGTTTAGCATAACTTCTCTACTTTTCAACTCTATCGCACCAGCAATAATCCTAGTGCTTGGAATGGTCAAGTCTGGAGGTAACAAAGGCACAGGTGAGGGTTTCAGATGAGCTGAGGCAAGGACAGAGACAGGCGATGTTACAGAGGTGAAAGACCATTGCTTTCTAGAGTATGAATTGAAACATTATCGAAGTTACATGCTCTGTTGAAGATTTTATTCATGGAATAGAACTTATTTTATTGAAGGACAGAGTAATTTCAGACAGCGATTTGGTGCTGTGGTCTTGTGATGGAGAGGATATGGGGTCGGAAGCTCATCTCAGGGTCAAATACGACACCAAGCGATGACCATTTGCATTAACCTCAATTTCAAAGTTGCCGGTTACAGCGTCTCGTGTACTCCATTTATTTTGGGCAGAAACAAGATGTAGTGATAAACTTAAAAGAAGATTTTCCTGTGCTGGTGCCAACTGATAATAGGGAACGCGGGAGAAGCTCTATGAACCAAACTCAGATTCAAAGAAGGAAAAGCAAAATACTGCGGATGCTGGAAATCCAGGGTCATCGACCTGAAACGTTAACTCTGTTTCTTGCTCTCAGATGTTGCCTGACCTGCTGAGTGTTTCCAGCTTTTTCTGTTTTTATTTCAGATTGAAAGAAAGTTCTGTCATATCGCCACCATTACCTCACGATCCATACCCAGGGTTAGCTTAGCCATCGAGAGGCTCGGCTATCATAATACTCCCTGCTTTCATAAAGAACTTATTACAACTGACAATAATAACAGTCAGTACAAAAAGGTTGTCATTTTATAAAATCAAAAAGCTATACCGGCTATCGTGTATCTCAGGCAAATCGTGCTGGCACGACCTCGCTGCTAGAAGCAGTGGGTACTGGACCGGCACGCAGTGACATCTCACAGGGCGGCCAGGAGTCACTCTCGTCTGGATCTGGGCAACTACCCAAAGGCTGATCTCCACTGCGAGGGAGCACACTACACTCACCCAGCTCACACATTCCTCACCCACAGCCTGGCATCTGAAAGAGTCGAACCAGCTCGAGCTTTCCTTGATCTGACCAATGCCATGTTGGGGGGGAGGGGGCTTTCATGTTCAGTGTTGTTGAAATCCGGGGTGAATGCGGCAGAATTTACCCACAACACAGGTAAATATCACAGGCAGTGAGAGAGTGTCTATGTAGGTTCACTTCAGTCTGCTCTCCAGTGACTCAGTATCCAGAGACACAGTCTGCCATCCAGTGTCCCAGTATCCAGAGACACAGTCTGCCCTCCAGTGTCTCAGTGTCCAGAGGCACTGTCTGCCCTCCAGTGTCCCAAGGCACTGTCTGCCCTCCAGTGTCCCAGTATTCAAAGGCACTGTCTGCCTTCCAGTGATTGAATTTTACATTAAGTTGGAGAGTGATGTAGTCCAATCTGAAATTAAGGTCTTCAATCTAAACTACAAGGGTATGATGGACAAGTTGGCCATGGTAGATTGGGAGACTACACTGAAAGGTATGAAGGTGGACATACATACAATGGCTAATATTCAAGGAAGTAATGCATAATTTGCAACAAACATATATTCCTCTAGGGCATAAAAACCCAAAAGGAAAAGTGATCCAACCATGACTAACAAAAGAAATTAAAGCTAGTATTAAGTCAAAGGAGGAAGCTTATAAAGTTGCCAGAAAAAGTAGTCAGCCTGAGGATTGGGATCTTTTCAGAAATCAGCAAAGGGGGACCAAGAAATTGATAAAGAAAGGGAAAATGAAATATGAGCACAAACTAGCGAAAAATATAAAAAAGGATTGTAAAAGCTTCTATAGGTGTGTGAAAAAGAAAAGACTGGCGAAGATAAATGTAGGTCCTTTACAGTCAGAGACGGGAGAATTTATAATGGGGAATGAGGAAATGGCAGAGAAATTAAATAAATACTTTGTTTCTGTCTTCACGGAGGAAGACACAAAAAACCTCCCAGAAATGCGAGAAAACCAAGGGTGTGGCGAGAATGAGAAACTTAAAGAAATTATTATTAGTAAAAAAACAGTATGAGCAAAATTAATGGGACTAAAAGTCGATAAAACCCAAGGACTGGATGACCTACATCTTAGGGTTTTGAAAGAGGTGGCCATTGGGATAGTGGACGCATTGGTTGTCATCTTCCAAAATTCTATAGATTCTGGATTGATTCCTGCAGATTGGAGGATAGCAAATGTAACCCCGCTATTTAAGAAAGGAGGGAGAGAGAAAACAGGGAACTACAGACCTGTTAGCCTCACATCAGTAGTTGGGAAAATGCTGGAGTCTATTATAAAGGATGCAATAACTGGGCACTTAGAAACTAATAGCAAGATTGGGCAGAGTCAACATGGATTTATGAAAGGGAAATCCTGTTTAACAAACCGATTAGATTTCTTTGAGGATGTAACTAGTGGAGTAGGCAAAGGGGAACCAGTAGATGTGGTGTATCTGGATTTTCAGAAGGCCTTCGATAAGGTCCCACACAAGAGGTTGGTAAACAAAATTAGGGCACATGGAATTGGGGGTAATATGCTAGCATGGATGAGGGGACATTTCCAAATTTGCTGATAATACAAAGCTAGGTGGCAGTGTCAGTTGTGAAGAGGCTTCAAGGGGATCTCAACAGGCTCAGTGAGTGGGCGAGAACATGGCAGATGGAATATAATGTGGATAAATGTGAAGTTATCCACTTTGGTAGAAAAAACAGAAAGGCAGACTATTTCCTAAATGGTGAAAGATTGGGGAATGCAGATGCTCAAAGGGACCTGGGTGTCCTTGTACATGAGTCACTGAAAGTGAATGTGCAGGTGCAGCAAGCCATTAGGAAGGCAAATGGTATGCTGGCCTTCATTACGAGAGGATTTGAGTGCAGGAATAAAGAAGCCTTACTCCAATTATATAGGGCCTTGCTGAGACCACACCTGGAGTACTGTGTACAATTTTGGTATCCTTACCTAAGGAAAGATATACTTGCCATAGAGGGAGTGCAACGAAGGTTCACGAGATTGATTCCTGGGATTGCGGGACTGTCGTATGAGAAGAGATTGAGTAAACTAAGCCTGCATCCTCTTGAATTCAGAAGAATGAGAGAGGATCTCAAGCATACAAAATTATTACAGGGCTTGATAGGGTGGATGCTGGGAGAATGTTTCCCTTGGCTGGGGGTCTAGAACCAGGGGCCACAGCCTCAGGATAAAGGGTAGGTCATTCAGGACTGAGATGAGAAGAAATTTCTTCACACAGAGGGTGGTGAATCTTTGGAATTCTCTACCCCAGAGGGCTGTGGAGGCTCAGTCATTGGGTATATTCAAAACAGAAGTCGATAGATTTCTGACTAGTAAGGGAATCAAGGGATATGGCGATAGGGCCGGTGAATGGAGTTGAGGCAGAAGATCAGCCATGATCTCATTGAATGGTGGAGCAGGCTCGAAGGGCCTACTCCTGCTCCTATTTCTTATGTCCCAGTGTCCAGAGGCACTGTCTGCCTTCCAGTGACCCAGTGTCCAGAGGCACTGTCTGCCTTCCAGTGACCCAGTGTCCAGAGGCATTGTCTGCCCTCCAGTGACCCAGTGTCCAGAGGGACTGTCTGCCTTCCAGTGACCCAGTGTCAGAGGTACTGTCTGCCTTCCAGTGACCCAGTGTCCAGAGGCACTGTCTGCCTTCCAGTGACCCAGTGTCCAGAGGCACTGTCTGCCTTCCAGTGACCCAGTGTCCAGAGGGACTGTCTGCCTTCCAGTGACCCAGTGTCCAGAGGGACTGTCTGCCGTCCAGTGACCCAGTGTCCAGAGGGACTGTCTGCCTTCCAGTGACCCAGTGTCCAGAGGCACTGTCTGCCTTCCAGTGACCCAGTGTCCAGAGGGACTGTCTGCCTTTCAGTGACCCAGTGTCCAGAGGGACTGTCTGCTTTCCAGTGACCCAGTGTCCAGAGTGACTGTCTGCCCTCCAGGAGTTGATCCGTAGCTCGGGTCTCAGAGAATAAAACTCACAAAGTAGGAAACTGATATTGATCATTGAAGGGCTAATGCTAAACAAACTTCAACCAATCACCCGGGATTATCATCAAATTATCTGTAACTAATCACTAGGATTATCAATATCCAATTACCCTGAATTATTGATATGGAGAAAAGAACACCCAGCAATATCTATAAACCAAACACGCAGGATTATCATTATCCAGTCACCTGGGTTTTATCAATACTTTCCACATCTTTTGCTGATCTGTGGTTTCCAGCCAGTGTCCTCAGTCCCAGCTTCAGGGAAGGTTTCCTCCTCCCTCTGCTTTCACTCCTGTTCAGGAGTTCAATCTGTTCCCAGTGAAAGGCCCTTCCTGCTGCCCAAACCTCCGCAACATCAGCTTCCTGTTTTCCTGTTACTGCCCCACTCTCCAAAGGTCAGCTTACACGGTGGGTGCTCAATGACCACGTGGTGCTGTGCCAGGGCGGAGGGCGCACAGGACTGTGCTGGTCATTTTCTACAACTTAAGATTAGGGCTGCTCCACCAGCAGTTAAACTCCTGACACTCTCCGCTCTATCAGTGGCCCGCACAGGCTCACTGGTTATATATAGCACAGATTGCAAGTACTATTCCACCTGAGTATTGCAAGCAGCTTTCAGGAAACCTGATCCAGCGAAGACTGAACCAGTTTATGCACAAGCAATATCCGTCCTTTAGAAACATTCTTCAATGACTCACAAGAATGTTTCCCCACCGCCCTCTCCTGAATGTGCTGACTCTCACTGGGGTACAGTTCCTCAAGGTGCTGACTCTCACTGGGGTACAGCTCCTGAAGGTGCTGACTCTCACTGGGGTACAGTTCCTGAAGGTGCTGACTCTCACTGGGGTACAGTTCCTGAAGGTGCTGACTTTCCCTGGGGTACAGTTCCTGAAGGTGCTAACTCTCACTGGGGTACAGTTCCTGAAGGTGCTGACTCTCACTGGGGTACAGTTCCTGAAGGTGCTGACTCTCACTGGGGTACAGTTCCTGAAGGTGCTGACTCTCACTGGGGTACAGTTCCTGAAGGTGCTGACTCTCACTGGGGTACAGTTCCTGAAGGTGCTGACTCTCACTGGGGTACAGTTCCTGAAGGTGCTGACTCTCACTGGGGTACAGTTCCTGAAGGTGCTGACTCTCACTGGGGTACAGCTCCTGAAGGCGCTGACTCTCACTGGGGTACAGTTCCTGAAGGTGCTGACTCTCACTGGGGTACAGTTCCTGAAGGTGCTGACTCTCACTGGGGTACAGTTCCTGAAGGTGCTGACTCTCACTGGGGTACAGCTCCTGAAGGTGCTGACTCTCACTGGGGTACAGTTCCTGAAGGTGCTGACTCTCACTGTCCAGACCACTCCCAGTGATGCGAACCATTGTGATCAGAAGCGTCTCCAGACAGTGGAATGGTACTGGGTGGGTTATTAAAGGATTTAAGGGGTCAAATGGCCAGTTTATCTACACACTTTGGAGAGATTACTGCCACTGTGTCTCTCCTATTGAAAACAGAGCGTGGTCACAATTCACCGGTCGGTGGTGTTGGGACAAAGTGACTGCAGTGGCAGCACCTAACATTATTTGACAATCCCGTCTGAACACTCAGTAATCCCAATTGAAACGATAGCAAAATACTGCGGATGCTGGAAATCCGAAATAACAGAAAACGCTGGAAAAACTCAGCAGGCCAGGCAACGTCCGTGGAGAGAAACAGAGTCAACGTTGCAGGTCAAAACCCTTCTTCAGAACTGAGAAAAAAAGCAGGAAATGAAACAGATTAAAAGGCAGTTTGGGGGCTGGGCAATGGGGGAGGGGATGAAAGAACAAAAGGGAAAGTCTGAGAGGTGAAGAGACATTAAGAGATATTCAAGGCGAGACGAGATGGTAATAGGACAGGTAAAGAGACAAAGGATGGCTCTAGATGAGGTGTGAAATGCGCTGGCAGAGTGAGAGACAGCTGCCATGTGGGGGAGAATAAAAAGGAAAAGGCACAAACCAAAGGTGTGGATAAAAAATATATAAAAATATAATGGGGGCCGAGGTTATGATCTCAAATTGTTGAACTCGATATTTGAGTCTGGAAGGCTGTAAAATGCCTAATCGGAAGATGAGGTGCTGTTCCTCGAGCTTATGTTGAGCTCCCGTGGAACAATGCAAGAGGCCGCGGACGGTGAGGTCTGAGTGGGAATGGAGCGGTGAATTGAAATGACAGGCAACCGGAAGCTCGGGGTCACCCTTACAGACTGAACGGAGGTGTTCCGCAAAGCGGTCACCCAATCTGCGTTTGGTCTCCCCAATGTAGAGGAGACCACATCGTGAGCAGCGAATACAGTATACTAGATTGCAAGAAGTACAAGTAAATCACTGTTTCACCTGGAAGGGGTGTCTGGGGCCCTGGACAGTGGGAAGGGGGGAGGTATAAGGGCAGGTGTTGCATCTCCTGTGCTTGCACGGGAAGGTGTCAGGTGAAGGGGAAGGGGTGCTGGGGGTGATAGAGTGGACTAGGGTGTCTCGGAGGGAGCGGTCCCTATGGAATGCTGAAAGGGGAGGGGAGGGGAAGATGCATTTGGTGGTGGGATCACGTTGGAGGTGGCGGAAATGGCACAGGATGATCCGTTGAATGTGGAGGCTGGTGGGATGAAAGGTGAGGACAAAGGGAACCCTATCGTGATTCCGGGTGGGAGGGGCAGGGGTGAGGGCAGAAGTGCGGGAGATAGAACGGACCCGGTCGAGGACACTAAGAATATCCCAACACTGGACAAACAGGGGGCTATAGCGGGGAAGGAGCTAAACACGATCAAAATCACTAAGGAAGTGGTACTCGGTAAAATAATGGGACTCAAGGCGGATAAATCACCTGGACCTGATGGCTTACATCCTAGGGTCTTGAGGGAAGTGGCGGTAGGGATTGTGGATGCATTGGTAATAATTTTCCAAAACTCCCTGGACTCAGCAAAGGTCCCGGCAGACTGGAAAACTGCTAATGTAACACCCTTATTTAAAAAGGGCAGTAGACAGAAGGCTGGAAACTATAGACCGGTTAGCCTAACATCTGTGGTAGGTAAAATTTTGGAGTCCATTATTAAGGAGACAGTAACAGGACATTTGGATAATCATAATTTAATAGGACAAAGTCAGCATGGTTTTATGAAGGGGAAGTCATGTTTGACAAATTTGCTGGAGTTCTTTGAGGAAGTAACATATAGGGTGGGTAAAGGGGAACCAGTGGACGTAGTGTATTTAGACTTCCAAAAGGCATTTGACAAGGTGCCACACAAAAGATTATTGCTTAAGATAAAAAATCACGGGATTGGGGGTAATATTCTGGCATGGATAGAGGATTGGCTATCTAACAGAAGGCAGAGAGTTGGGATAAATGGTTCATTCTCAGACTGGCAATCAGTAACTAGTGGTGTTCCGCAGGGGTCAGTGCTGGGTCCCCAACTCTTTACAATCTATATTAACGATTTGGAGGAGGGGACCGAGTGTAACATATCAAAGTTTGCAGATGATACTAAGATGGGAGGGAAAGTAGTGAGTGAGGAGGACATAAAAAACCTGCAAGGGGACATAGACAGGCTAAGTAAGTGGGCAGAGATTTGGCAGATGGAATACAATACTGGAAAGTGTGAGGTTATGCATTTTGGCAGGAAAAATCGTAGAGCAAGTTATTATCTTAATGGCAAGAAACTGGAAAGTACTGAAGTACAAAGGGATCTGGGGGTCCTGGTGCACGAAACTCAAAAGGTTAGTATGCAGGTGCAGCAAGTGATTAAGAAGGCCAATGGAATGTTGGCTTTCATTACTAGGGGGATAGAATATAAAAATAGGGAGGTATTGCTTCAGTTGTACAAGGTATTGGTGAGACCGCACCTGGAATACTGCATACAGTTTTGGTGTCCATACTTAAGAAAAGACATACTTGCTCTCGAGTCAGTACAAAGAAGGTTCACTCGGTTAATCCCGGGGATGAGGGGATGGACATATGAGGAGAGGTTGAGTAGATTGGGACTCTACTCATTGGAGTTCAGAAGAATGAGAGGCGATCTTATTGAAACATATAAGATTGTGAAGGGGTTGGATCGGGTGGATGCGGGGAGGATGTTCCCGATGATGGGTGAAACTAGAACTAGGGGGCATAGTCTTAGAATAAGGGGCTGCTCTTTCAAAACTGAGATGAGGAGGAACTACTTCACTCAGAGGGTGGTAGGTCCATGGAATATGCTGCCCCAAAAAGCTGTAGAAACTACATCATTACATAAATTTAAAACAGAAATAGACAGTTTCCTAGAAGTAAAGGGAATTAAGGGTTACGGGGAGCGGGCAGGAATTTGGACATGAGTCTAGGTTCGGATCGGACATGGCCCTGTGGGTAGCGGAGCGGGCCCAGGGGCCGTGTAGCCTGATCCTGCTCCTATTTCGTGTGTCTAATTCTGTTAGATTCAGGAGATGGTTCTGTGATAGTAGATTGGCGGTTAGGATCAGATCAGCCATGATCTTATTGAATGGCGGAGCAGGCTCGAGGGGCCGATTGGCCTACTCCTGCTCCTATTTCTTATGTTCTTATGTCAACCATGATAGAGGGGAATCCTCGGTTGAGGAAAAAGGAAGATATGTTGGAAGCACTGGTGTGGAAGGTGGCATCGTCGGAGCAGATGTGGCGGAGTCGGAGAAACTGGGAGAATGGAATAGAGTCCTTACAGGAAGCGGGGTGGGAGGAAGTGTAGTCCAGGTAGCTGTGGGAGTCAGTGGGCTTGTAGTGAATGTTGGTCAATAACCTATCCCCAGAGATGGAGACGGAGAAGTCGAGGAAGGGAAGGGAAGAGTCGGAGATGGACCATGTGCAGGTGAGGGAAGGGTGGAAATTGGAGGCAACGTGAATGAAATTGTCCAGTTCAGAGCGAGAGCAGGAAACGGCACCGATACAGTCATCAATGTACCGGAAAAAGAGGTGAGGGAGAGGACCCGAGTAGGCCTGGAACAAAGAGTGTTCCACATATCCCACAAAAAGACAGGCATAGCTAGGACCCATGCGGGTACCCGTAGCAACACCTTTAATTTGGAGGAAATGAGTGGAGTCAAAGGAGAAGTTGTTCAATGTGAGAACAAGTTTAGCCAGGCGGAGGTGGGTGGTGGTGGATGGGGACTGGTTGGGCCTCTGTTCAAGGAATCTGTTATACCAGAACGACTCAAAGTGAGTCTGTCAAATATCGATCAGGTGAGAAAGAAATCTAGACCGGATATTTTAAGAAACGGTATTTCACAGCACAAATCGGCAACCTAATTAGAACATCTGTCACCGAACACAAAACTGCGACCATGCAGCAAGTTAGAAGCTGCAATCTGCAGAAGTAGACTGGCAGAAAATACCCAAAGAAAGCAGCAATGGTGCAAAACCAACCGGAAACCCCACTCCACCCAGCCAAAGTCCAACACTCTCCCCAAGAACAGTAACACATAAAGCGAGCCCTGCAGATACCTCGCCCTCTCACAAACCAAACACAACCGCCTGCGTCCTCCATATGGACCGTCTGAACACAGGCAACACAGCCCCAGCCCGAAACATGCGCGGCCCCCGCCCCGAAGAGCCCAAGAATAGGCCACAGGTATGAACACAATATTCCTTTCTAGAATACCATTACTGTCTATTTTAGAATTTAGTACTGTCCCTATTACTCCAAGTGTTTATTATACTATATGACCTCTTCCTTTAATGCTATTATTACTCTATACCTTATTTGCCATATTCATGGCTATACCAATTATTTGTCTATAAAACACAATAGATCCTGTCGTTTTAGACTTTTGTCTATTACCATTGCTTGTTCAGTAACAAATCCCTGTCCCACTGCTAATTCAGCAGCTCACTCCCAGTGACAGGTGAAAGGGCTTTAATGCTGACTGGGACCCTGCAGGTACCCGCACTGGTACCCTTGGCATGTCTTATGTCGCTGTCAGTTTAACCTGCCGCCAGTGAGCTGGCAGGATTTCATAGTAATCAGCCCATAATAAATAATTCACAATGCTACATTATAATGGTGCAAAATACCTGTCACACAGCAGGGCAAGGTTAGCACGAGCCTGCATCCAGTGAGTGACACCTCACTTGTAAGAGATGGAAATGACAGCATCATTATGGCATTGCAACAGACTGTAACTATCACAGTTGTAGCTACATTATTAAACAGTTTCACTAATTATAGAATTGTTAAGAGATGCTGATGCAGGCAGTGTTGTCACCATACCTGCCCAGGTGTGCTGTCTCCCCTCCTCACCTGCCCAGGTGTGCTGTCTCCCCTCCTCACCTGCCCAGGTGTGCTGTCTCTGCTCCGCAAGCCATCGGTTCAAATCAGCCACCAGCGCGGAGCGGGCGGAGGGAGCGCGCTTGCGCTGGGGCCGCGGTGCATGCCGGGGTTGTAGTCCTCCCCGAACTCAACGTCGCTTTGCCGCCTCAGAAAAACTACCGCTCCCGGCAGACACCGCACCACGCCCGGCTGCAGCGAGCCCTGCAATGGGCGGGACCTGGTGATTGGCAGCCACACCGACCACTCAACAAAGCCTGTTCTCATATACCTGACCAATGAGCGTGAAGCAGAGGCGGGGCCAGCTCCTGCTGAATGAGCGGATCGAAATAAAAACAGAAAATGCTGGCAATACTCAGCGGGTCAGGCAGCATCTGTGAAGAGAAACAGAGTTAACGGTTCAGGTCGCTGGCCTTTCCTCAGAACTGGAAAAGAAAGCGGGGGTGGGGACTTCTGGCTGGACCAAGGTCTGGATCTGGATCAGGGTCAAGGTCTGGGTCTGGGTCTGGGTCCGGGTCCGGGTCAGGGTCTGGGTCCAGGTCAGGGTCAAGGTCAGGGTGGCCAGAGTGGCACCCCTGGGCTGGAACATATCCCATGTGGGCACGGGCTCCACCCCCGGCCTGTGATGACTCCCATGGTCCAATGCCCTGTTGACACACAGTGTTTGGGCTCCCACGCAGAGAAGAGGCTACTTGGGCGGTGGTGTCCATGGAACACATACTCCAGCATGAGTCTCAGTGCTGGATTCTGCCTCTCTAGCCCACAGGTCCCAAGGTCAATTATAGCATCCCCACAGGTGAGATCAGCTAGCTCAGCACAGGCCGGGGATGGAGCCTGGGCCTTTCCTGCTCTATGTGGGGCTCAGTACCACACCAGGTGGTGCCTTTACCCAGGGCCTGAATTCCACATGTTTAATTGAATTTATACAATTAGGAGGATTCTCTGTGCTAATTTAAATATTGACAGGCGTTTGCTGTCTGGCATTTTCCCTGCACACATGCTGCAGTCGCTCGGTGAATGCGCAGTCAGCATATGCTCTGCACCTTCATGATGCCCGGGCTTGTTGCACTGCCATTTCCAGAGTCGGTGGCCCCTGTCTCTGTGTACAATATAAACCCAGTTCGCTTCATTTCAATCATTTTCCAATCTCTCTCACATCTCCCCACAGTGCCTGTGCTGGTCCCAACTCCACAGCAGAGATCGCTACCATCATCTCATTTCACTGCTCCTTCCCCCTTCTGTTCAATATTTTGCTTCTTCAAGTGTTTCAAGTAATTTCCCTTACAATTCTGTGTCAGCCTCAATAACCCCTGACGGGAATATATTCCATTTCTAATAACTTTTTGCAGGAAAAAACCCTTCTCTCCCTCCCTTTTTTGGCTCCAGTTCTAATCCCAAGTTCCTGAACCCTCTCCTGGTGACCGATTCACTGCCCAGTGTAAATAATCTCTCACTATTTCCCCTCTCAAATCAGTTTATCATTTTGAACATAGACGTCCCCTTTGACCTTCTCTGTTCCAGCGAACACAGCACTAGCTTTTAGTCTTAAAAAAGAACTCAGTGATATAATTAGGACATTCAGCAATGCCCCAAATATCTGTCCTGAATACATCCGTTACCTGCTGCTTCCAACTCCAAGCTGTGTGAGAGCAGCCCTATATCACCGCATCGCCAATACCTCCCTCCTTGAGACCACCTCCCCCAGCCCCAACCCTGAGATGCCAGCCACCATCACCGAGATCCCAGCACCCACTCCTGGACCCAGCTCCCCACCTCCTTGGGACTCCAGCCCCCCATCCAGCAAGGGATTTGGTAAAAAGGAGAAAGACTTAGATTTCTATAACGCCTTTCACAACCAGGACATCACAAATCACATTACAGCCAATGAAGTACTTCTGAAGTGTAGTCACTGTTGTAATGCAGGAAACGCGAGCCAATTTGCACACAGCAAGCTCCCACAAACAGCAATATGATAATGACCAGACAATCTGTTTTTATTATATTGATTGAGGGGTCTATTTTGGCCAGGAGCCTCCCTCAGTATTGCCCCTCCGACAGTGTGGTGCGCCCTCAGAACTTCCCCCTCGACAGTGCAGCGCTCCCTCAGAACTGCCCCTCCTACAGTGCAGCATTCCCTCAGTACTTCCCCTCAAACAGTGCACATTCCCTCAGTACTGCCCCTCAAACAGTGCACACTCCCTCAGTACTGCCCCTCCGACAGTGCAGCACTCCCTCAGTACTGCCCCCCAGACATTGCGGCACTCCCTCAGTACTGCCCCTCCGACAGTGCGGCTCTCCCTCAGTACCACCCCTCTGACAGTGTGGCGCTCCCTCAGTACTGCCCTTCCAACAGTGCAGCATTCCCTCAGTACTGCCCCTCCGACAGTGCACGCTCCCTCAGTACTGCCACTCCGACAGTGCGGCGCTCCCTCAGTACTGCCCCCCAGACAGTGTGGAGCTCCCTCAGTACTTCCCCCCCCGACAGTGCAGCTCTCCCTCAGTATTGCCCCTCCGACATTGTGGCACTCCCTCAGTACTGCCCCTCCCCCGACAGTGCACGCTCCCTCAGTACTGCCACTCCGACAGTGCGGCGCTCCCTCAGTACTGTCACACCGACAGTGCGGCGCTCCTTCAGTATTGGCCCTCCAACTGAGCAACACCCTCCAGGCCAAGTCCCCAATAGATAAAGGGAGGAATCCCATGTAGAGAGCCCTCCATTGCAGACCCCCGCCTCCTCCGGGCAGTAACATGGTGTGCGAAGGTGTATCCGGACGGCAGACGAGGATGGCAAAATGGAAGGTGTGCAAGAGCAGTCCGTACAGGAAACCCCTCCGTGCAGAATGAAAAGGCACGGAGGGCATTTTCCAGAGATGGTGCAAGTTGTGAGGCACCGGCTCCCGAGAGGGGTTTTGGGGCCAGGCGCCGATGAGGAATTCCATCTAAACGGGGGTCAGTTTGGACGGGATTGCTCCACGTGCTTGAGTCTCGTCGATACACCTAGTGCAGTCAGGGCCCAGTGCCACTTTCAGCGACTCGATGGCTTTGGCCGCGAGCCGGACGTTGGCCCAAGACAGGCACTGCGCCAGCTCCTCCGGCGCCATCCAACCCACTCCTCCGCCATCGAACTGGTCCCCGACTCTGGTCACCTTGCCAGACACAGCCCTGCCCTCCGCCAGCCACTTGAACCCGTGTTCGTGGAGGTGTGGATTCCTGAGCAGCAGCTCCCGAAGGACAGCTGCCACTCCTGACAGGGGAGAACTCTGTCTGCAGACGACCTTGTTCCAGACCCATAGCAGTTTCTGGTAGGAGACAGGCACGGGTACCACCCAGTTTTACAAACAGGAGCTGCATGTCATAATTGAGGCGGTGCAGCTGGCGGAGGAAATACGTTGCCAGTGCACACCATCTGGTAGGATCTTTGACGTACAGGTATCTCTGCAGGGTCCAAAGACAGAAAGTCGCAGCCTGGGTGTGAAGGCACACCCGCGCCTGACCGCCCTCCCTAAGCGGGAGACTGAGAACTGCGACAGAGACCCAGCGCTTCCTTTTGTCCCAGAAGAAGTCAATGAGCTTCTTCTGTATCTTGGCGACAAACGTGGGGGAGGGATCAAAGTGACCAACCTGTACCACAACATGGCGAAACAGCAAGCTCAGCACTGACTAGGGATTGAACCTGGGACCTCCTGGTCCATACAGTCATTAATGCACCAGGTGACAAAAGGTTTCCGGGCAAGTCCATGCCAGCCGACTTTAAAGTTTCCCATCCAAGTACTAACCAGATCTGACTCTACTTAACTTCCAAAATCAGGTTTTTTCAGACGAGTATGGCCGTAGGAAAATCTACCTCTATCAGTGAGAAGAAATGTCAGAAGTGGGATTTGAACCGTCGTCTCCATTGGAGACTGTGACTTGAACACAGCACCTTCGACAGCTCAGCCATCCTGAAGCTGCTTCTGTGTCAATCCTGGGCAAAGCACTGGGGGCGGGGCCAGCTGATCACTGGGGGCGGGGCCAGTGGATCGCCGGGGGCGGGGCCAGCTGATCGCTGCGGGCGGGGCCAGCTGATCACTGGGGGCGGGGCCAGCGGATCGCCGGGAGCGGGGCCGGCCGGGGGCGCGGCCGGCCGGTGTACTCTTTTAGTTTGAACCAAAAACAAATTTGACTGTAAATTAACAAAAGTTCAACTAAAACTTAACAAATCAAATTAAAATTTGGTTTTCCGGGTTGACGACGCACTCCAGTCCCCGCGGCGCCCACCGGTCGCGGAAATACTCAAGCGTGCCGGCGGACACCGCGTGCTCCATCTCCAGGGCCACCCGGGCGCGAACATGGCCGCGGAAGAGAGGCAGGCAATCTGGCTGAACGACCCCCTCGACCGCCCGCTGCCTGGACCAATTGATGGCTTTTTTAACCAGGCCGAGGAGCAGGCCTACAAGGAGGTCCTCCAACCTGCCCGCTCCCCTCCGCACCGGGTGACCGTAGATCAAGAGCGTGGGACTGAAGTGCAACCAAAAATCGAGGAGCAGCCCCTTCAAGTAATGAAAGAGGGGCTGCAACCTCTCACACCCCATAAATATGTGAAACACGGACTCCTCCAGGCCGCAGAAAATACAGGCGGCCTGGGAGTCCGTGAACTTATTTAAAACCATATTGCACGGGACCGCTCTGTGCAACACCCTCCAGGCCAAGTCCCCGATAGAACAAGGGAGGACTCCCGTGTAGAGAGCTCTCCATTGGGGACCTCCGCCTCCGCCGGTCGGCAAGACGCCACGCCAAGGCGTGTCCGGATGGCAGACGAAGATGGCAAAGTGGAGAGTGTGCAGGAGCAGCCCGTACAGGAAACCCCTCCGCACGGAATGAAAAGGCACGGAGGGTATTTCCTCGAGACGGCTCAAGTTGTGAGGCGCCGGTTCCCGAGGGGAGTTTCGGGGCCGGGCGCCGATGAGGAATTCCGTCCGAACGGGGGAAAGCTCGGACGGGATCGCCCCACGTGCTTGAGCCGCCTCGATACACCTAGTGGAGCCGGGGCCCAGTGCCACTTTCAGCGACTCGATGGCTTTGATCGCGAGCCGGACGTTGGCCCAAGACAGGCACTGCGCCAGCTCTCCCGGCGCCATCCAACCCACTCCTCCGCCATCAAGCTGGTCCCCAACTCTGGTCACCTTGCCAGACACAGCCCTGCCCTCCGCCAGCCACTTGAACCCGCGTTCGTGGAGGTGTGGATTCCTGAGCAGCAGCTCCCGAAGGACAGCCGCCACTCCTGTCTGCAGACGACCTTGTTCCAGACCCATAGCAGTTTCTGGTAGGAGACAGGCACGGGTACCCCCCAGTTTTACAAACAGGAGCTGCATGTCATAATTGAGGCGGTGCAGCTGGCAGAGGAAATACGTTGCCAGCGCACACCATCTGGTAGGATCCTCGACGTACAGGTATCTCTGCAGGGTCCAAAGACAGAAAGTCGCAGCCTGGGTGCGAAGGCACACCCGCGCCTGACCGCCCTCCCTAAGCGGGAGACTGAGAACTGCGACAGAGACCCAGCGCTTCCTTTTGTCCCAGAAGAAGTCAATGAGCTTCGTCTGTATCTTGGCGACAAACGTGGGGGAGGGATCAAAGTGACCAACCGGTACCACAACATGGCGAAACAGCAAGCTCAGCACTGACTAGGGATTGAACCTGGGACCTCCTGGTCCATACAGTCATTAATGCACCAGGTGACAAAAGGTTTCCGGGCAAGTCCATGCCAGCCGACTTTAAAGTTTCCCATCCAAGTACTAACCAGATCTGACTCTACTTAACTTCCAAAATCAGGCTTTTTCAGACTAGTATGGCCGTAGGACAATCTACCTGTATCAGTGAGAAGAAATGTCAGAAGTGGGATTTGAACCGTCGTCTCCATTGGAGACTGTGACTTAAACACAGCACCTTCGACAGCTCAGCCATCCTGAAGCTGCTTCTGTGTCAATCCTGGGCAAATGTAAGAAGTCACACAACACCAGGTTATAGTCCAACAGCTTTATTTGAAATCACAAGCTTTCGGAGCGCTGCTCCTCCTCTTCTTCAGGTGAAGATCCTGGGCAAAGCACTGGGGGCGGGGCCAGCTGATCACTGGGGGCGGGGCCAGCGGATCGCCGGGGGCGGGGCCATGGGTCGCCGGGGGCGGGGCCAGCTGATCACAGGGGGCGGGGCCAGCTGATCACTGGGGGCCGGCCGGTGTAGGCGCAGGGTTCGGCCTGACGGCGGCGCTGTGCACCACGTGCTTCTACCCCCCCGGTGGGCGGGGCTCGGAGGGACGCGGTGACGCAGGGGCGGCAATGGCGGCTCCCCGGGATGGTGGCGCCGTCCCGCGACCGGAGCCCGATGTCGATCCCGGGCTGATGTACTCGCAGGTCCTCCAGCACCTGGTGGGGGAGAAGCGGCAGCCGCGGGCCCTGAACACGGCCGTACTCGGCGGGTTCCACGCGCCCCACAAATCGCAGGAGCAGAAAATGGTGGAGCGGGTGATGGAGAGCTGCGGCTTCAAGGCGACGCTGGCATGCGTGGGAGGTGAGGGGATAGTGTTTGGGGAGAGGGGTTAGGGCCAGGGGGTGAGGTGTTAGGGTCTGGGGTGAGGAGTCAGGGGGTGAGGTGTTAGGGTCTGGGGTGAGGAGTCAAGGGGTGAGGGGTTAGGGTCTGGGGTGAGGAGTCAAGGGGTGAGGGGTTAGGGTCTGGGGTTAGGGTCAGGGGGTGAGGGGTTAGGGTCGGGTGTGGAGTCGGGGTGAGGGGTTAGGGTCCGGGGTTAGGGTTAAGGTCTGGGGTGAGGAGTTAGGGTCTGGGGTGAGGTGTCAGGTTTGACTGCAGTGCCCACATGTTGAATGTTGCGAGTTTGGGATTATTTTAACCGCTTATTTTTTTTCAGATTTTTACAAATGAGAGAAAATCGTGCAACAGGAGCAAAGCAGAATGAGAGGGCAGGATCTGTTCAGGATGTAGGAACTCGCTAGGCAGGAAGCGGTCTGGATTAACCATGTAATCCAAAAGTTTTCTACAGACATATAAATAATAAACGGGTAGTAAGAGGAGAGGTGCGGCCGATTCAGGATCAAAAAGGAGACGTATGCATGGAGGCAGAGGGTATGGCTGAGGTACTGAATGAGCACTTGCATCTGTCTTCATCAAGAAAGAAGATGCTGCCATAGACCTAGTGAAGGAGGTGGTAGTGGAGATACTTGATAGGATAAAAATTGATAAAGAGGAGGTACAGGAATTCTGCCCCAACCACGGTTTTGCCATACGCGGATTTCAAGTATACACGGTTTCCTCTCTCCGACAACTTTTGCCAACCGCGGCAGTGAATTTTGCGTATACGCGGTTTTTAATTTAGGATTAAGGTAAATAACATGATTTTATTGCTTTTATATTTTTTTATTGTGTCATTTGAACATTTATACTGTATTTGCCAACCATGGTTTTACTAACCACGGTGGTTTTCAGGGACGTATCCCCCGCGGTTGGGGAGGGATTCCTGTATTAGAAAGGCTGGCTGTACTAAATCACCAGGAGCGGATGGGATGCATCCTGGGGTGCTGAAGAAATTGAGTGCAGAAATCGCGGAGGTACTGGCCATAATATTTCAATCCTTCATAGATACGGGGGTGGTGCCAGAGGACTGGAGAATCGCAAATCACAGAATCACAGAAACCCCACAGTGCAGATAGAGGCCATTTCGGCCCATCGAGCCTGCACCAACACATATCCCACCCGATCCCCGTAACCCCTACACCAACACATATCCCCGTAACCCCACGTATTTAATCCCCCTAACACTAAGGGTCAATTTATCATAGCCAATCAACCTAACCTGCACATCTTTGGACTGTGGGAGGAAACCGGAGCACCCGGAGGAAACCCACGCAAACACGGGGAGAATGTGCAAACTCCACACAGACAGTCGCCCGAGGCCGGATTCGAACCCGGGTCCCTGGCGCTGTGAGGCAACAGTGCTAACCACTATGCCACCTTTGTTCAGAAGAGGGTGTAAAGATAAACCCAGCAACTACAGGCCAGTCAGTTTAACCTCAGTAGTGGGGAAGCTTTTAGAAACAATAATCAGGGACAAAATTAACAGTCACTTGGATAGGTGTGGATTAATTAAGGAAAGACAACACAGATTTGTTAAAGGCAAATCGTGTTTAACCAACAAAGGGTTGATGCGGGTAATGCAGTTGACATAGTGTACATGGATTTCCAAAAGGCTTTCAACAAAGTGCCACATAATAGGCTTGCCAGCAAAGTTGAAGCCCATGGAATAAAAGGGACAGTGGCAACATGGATACGAAATTGGCTAAACGACAGGAAACAGAGAGTAATGGTGAACGGTAGTTTTACAGACTGGAGGAAGGTATACAGTGGTGTTCCCCATGGGTCGGTTCTAGGACCACTGCTTTTCTTGATGTATATTAATGACTTGGACGTGGGTGTACAGGGCACAATTTCAAAATTTGCAGATGACACAAAACTTGGAAGTATAGTGAACAGTGAGGAGGAGAGTCATAGGCTTCAGGAAGACAAACAGGCTGGTGAAATGGGCGGACACGTGGCAGATGAAATTTAATGCAGAAAAGTGTGAAGTGATACATCTTGGTAGAAAGAATGAGGAGAGGACATATAAACTAAAAGGTAGAATCCTAAAGGGTGTGCAAGAACAAAGCGACCTGGGGGTATATGTGCACAAATCATTGAAGGTGGCAGGGCAGGTTGAGAAACCAGTTAAAAAGGCTTACGGGATCCTGGGCTTCATAAGTCATAGAGTCATAACGGCACAGAAGGAGGCCATTCGGCGCATCGAGTCCATGCCGGCTGGTATAGAGTACAAAAGTGTGGAAATTATGATGAACTTGTATAAAACACTGGTTTGGCCCCAACTGGAGTACTGAGTCCAATTCTGGGCACCATAGAATCATAGAAAGTTACAGCATGGAAGGAGGCCATTTCGGCCCATCGTGTCCGCGCTGGCCAACAAAGAGCGATCCAGCCTAATCCCACTTCCCAGTTCTTGGTCCATAGCCCTGCAGGTTAGAGCATCCCAAGTGCACATCCAAGTACTTTTTAAATGTGGTTAGGGTTCCTGCCTCTACCACCCTTTCAGGCAGTGAGTCCCAGACCCCCACAACCCTCTGGGTGAAGAAATTTCCCCTCAAACCCCCTCTAAACCTTCCACCAATTACTTTAAATCTGTGCCCCTTGGTTTTTGACTCCTCTGCTAAGGGAAATAGGTTCTTTCTATCCACTTTATGCCCCTCATAATTTTATACACCTCAATAAGGTCTCCCCTCAGCCTCCTCTGTTCCAAAGTAAACAGACCCAGCCTATCCAGTCTTTCCTCATAGCTAAGATTCTCTAATCCTGGCAACATCCTTGTAAATCTCCTCTGTACCCTCTTTAGTGCAATCACATCTTTCCTGTAATGTGGTGACCAGAACTGCATGCAGTACTCTAGCTGAGGTCTAACTTGTATTTTAAGTTGAAGCATAACCCCCCCTGCTCTTGTATTCTATGCCACGGCTAATAAAGGCAAGCATTATCTGAGGAAGGACATTCTTGCCATGGAAGGAGTGCAGCGAAGATTCACCAGGCTGATACCTGGGATGGCAGGAATGATGTATGAGGAGAGATTGTGTCAATTGGGCTTATACTCACTGGAGTTTAGAAGATTGAGAGGGGATCTCATCGAAACCTATAAAATTCTGTCAGGCCTGGACAGACTAGATGCAGGAAGGATGCTTCTGATGGCCGGGGAGTCCAGAACCAGGGGTCATAGTCTAAGGATAAGGGGTAAGCCATTTAGGACAGAAATGAGGAGGAATTTCTTCACCCAGAGAGTGGTGAACCTGTGGAATTCTCTGCCACAGAGGGCAGTGGAGGCCAGTTCAGTAAATATATTCAAGAAGGAGTTGGATATATTTCGTAAGGCTAAAGGGATATGGGGAGAAGGCAGGGACAGGGTACTGAATTTGGATGATCAGCCATGATCTCATTGAATGGCGGAGCAGGCTCGAAGGGCCGAATGGCCTACTCCTGCTCCTATCTTCTATGTTTCTATTCCGTATGCCTTCTTAACCACCTTATCTACCTGGCCTGCTACCTTCAGGGATCTGTGGACATGCACTCCAAGGTCCCTTTGTTCCTCTGCACTACTCTGTCCCACCATTTAATGTGTATTCCCTTTCCTTGTTAGCCCTCCCAAATGCATTACCTCACACTTCTCCAGATTGAATTCCATTTGCCACTGTTCTACCCACCTGACCAATTTATTGATATCTTCCTGCAGTCTACAGCTTCCTTCTTCAGTATCAACCACACAGCTGATTTTAGTATCATCTGCAAACTTCTTAATCATACCCCCTATATTCAAGTCTAGATCATTGATATATACCACAAAAAGCAAGGGACCTAGTACTGAGCCCTGCGGAACCCCACTGGAAACAGCCTTCCAGTCACAAAAACACCCGTCAACCATTACCCTCTGCTTCCTGTCTCCGAGCCAGTTTTGAATCCAACTTGACACTTTGCATTGGATCCCATGGGTTTTTAATTTTGTGACCAGTCTGCCATGTGGAACCTTATCAAAAGCCTTTAGGTAGGATGTGAAGGCCTTAGAGAAGGTGCAGAAAAGATTTACGAGAATGATTTCCGAAATTAGGGACTTCAGTTATGTTGATAGACTGGAGAAGCTGGAGTTGTTCTCCTTGGAGCAGAGAAGATTGAGAGGAGATTTGATAGAGGTGTTCAAAATCATGAGGGGTCTGGACAGAGTAGATAGAGGGAAACTGTCCCCATTGGCAGAAGGGTCGAGAACCAGAGGACACAGATTTAAGGTGATTGGCAAAAGAACCAAAGGCAACGTAAGAAAAAACTTTTTTACGCAGCGAGTGGTTAAGATCTGGAATGCACTGCCTGAAAGGGGGGTGGAGGCAGACTCAATCTTATCTTTCAAAAGGGAATTGGATAAAAATTTGAAGGAAAAGTTTTGCAAGGCTACGGGGAACGGGCGGGGGAGTGGGACTAGCTGAGAGTCAGCACGGGCTGAATGACCTTCTTCCGTGCTGTCACCATTCTATGATTCTATAGCCCAGTGACGGGCTCGGGCTAGATCTCGGCCTGTGCTGAGCCTCAGTGGGCTAGGCTGGGAGATCAGCCAGGGTTTGTGCACATTGAGCTAGGGTAGGAGAGGCCGTGTTGTCAGACCCTCCACCGTCAGAAGTAAAGCGCGGTGCAGTCACCAGTCTGATGGAAGATGGCAGCAGAATCACTGGCAACCTTCAGGGGGAAACAACAAAAGAAAGAGGGAAGGGCTGTGACGTGAACCAGTGCCGACCCAGGCCGCGACAAAAGATGGCTCTGCCAAGCTCTTTATGCTGGTCTCAGGATTCTAATCTCACAGACCCGCCCCTGGCTCTGGACTCAGTCTCCGCCTCTCTCTCTCAGTCTCCGCCTCTCTCAGTCTCCACCTCTCTCTCTCTCTCTCTCAGTCTCTGACTCTCTCAGTCTCTGCCTCTCTCTCTCAGTGTCTGCCTCTCTTTCAGTCTCTGCCTCTCTCAGTCAATTCAATTCAATTCAAATCGCTTTATTGGCATGACAAGGTACATCTTATGTTGCCAAAGCATCGAAAAACATTCATGGTTGAACACATAAATATAGATCTATCCATACAGTGTATAAACAGATATATCCCTGAGTGTATAAATATACATTCATATAATTTGTATATACTCTTTTCTTATATTTAGTGGTTGTCCCTCTGTTGATGGCAAGCTGTAACATAGTGTGCCGCTAAGGTTACACAATTTCTTTCTTCCCCTAGTAGGTATGGGAGTTTTTGGTCGTCATTCAAATTTCTGAATTCCGGGCATATTTTTGTGAATTTTGGGTAGAAATTCTCCCTTATGCCCTGATATTTTCTACAAGCTGTGAGGAAGTGCATCTCTGTCTCCACCACTCCCTGACTGCAGTGAGAGCATATCCTGTCCTCTCTTGGTAGCCGGGTCTGCCTGTGTCTACCTTTTTCGATCGCCAAGCTATGTTCACTAAGTCTGTACATTGTCAAGGTTTTTCTCAGTTTGCTATCCTTTACCATGGTCAGGTAATCAGCCATGTTGTATTGTCTGTTTAGGGCCAAGTAGCAATTGAGTTTGTTTTGGGTTTTTGTTGTTTCTGCTCAATATGACAGATATTTTTCCTTTTGCTTAGTGACGATTGTGTTGGGTCGAATTCTTTGTGTTACGCTGTCACTGTCCTGGGCTGGTTATTGTTAGTAGTGTTAGTAGTTACTTGACTGAGTCCCAGGACTAGTTGACTGAGGGTATTCTTCTTTATGGTCCTCTCTTGGCATTTCAGGGCTTCGTAATGATAGCAGTGGGGGTTGCTCATTTTTAGGTGTTTCCAGAATTTGGTGGCTCTTTTTTGGATAGTGATTATTAATGGATATTGGCCTAGTTCTGCCCTGCATGCATTGTTTATGGTTTTCCTTTGAGTCCGGAGGATACTTTTACAGAATTCTGCATGTAGGATCTCAATTGGGTGTTTGTCCCATTTTGCAAATTCTTGTTGTGTTAGCGGTCCCCACACCTCACTGCCATAGAGTGCAATTGGTTCAATTACTGATTTAAAAATTTTGAGCCAAATGCTAATTGGGATTTCTATTTGGATTGATTTTTTAATGGCATAGAAAGCCCTTCTTGCTTTCTCTTTCAGTTCATTCACAGCCAGATGAAAATTTCCCGTAGAACTGATTTTTAAGCCCAAGTATGTATAGTTAGTGGTTTGTTCAATTTTGGTTGTTCCTAGTGTGAAATTTATTTTGGGTCCCTGATGTCTGGATCTTTGCTGGAACACAAGGACTTTGGTTTTTTGGGGATTTATTGTCAGGGCCCAGGTCTGGCAGAACGACTCCAGCAGATCCAGGTTCTGCTGTAGACCCTCCTTAGTTGGTGACAGCAGAACCAGGTCATCTGCATAGAGGAGGAATTTAACCTTGGATTCATATAGGGTGAGGCCGGGTGCTGTAGATTGTTCAAGTAGTTTTGCCAATTCATTTATGTAAATATTAAAGAGTGTCGGTGAGATGGGTGAGCCCTGCGTCACCCCCCGCCCCTGTGGGAAGTATTTTGTTTGTTTGTCTCCAATTTTAACTGCACATTTATTGTTTGTATACATTGATTTAATTACATCATATGTTTTTCCCCCTACCCCGCTTTCGATAAGTTTCAGGAATAGACCGTCGTGCCAGATGGAATCGAAAGCCTTCTGGAAATCTATAAAGCATACGTAGATTTTGCTTTTGTTTTGATGAACATGTTTGTCAATTAGGGTCTGTAGGGTGAAGATATGATCTGATGTTCTATAGTTTGGTAGGAATCCAATTTGGCTTTTACTCAGGACATTGTGCTCCTCAAGGAAGTTTATAAGTCTTTTGTTTATGATACTACAGAATACCTTCCCCAGGTTACTGTTTACACAGATGCCTTGATCGTTATTTGGGTCGACTTTGTCCCCACTTTTGTATATGGGCGTTATGAGTCCTTTGTTCCAGATATCAGGGAAGTAACCGACACTCAGAACCAAGTTGAAGAGTTTTAGGAGAGCCAGTTTCATTTTATCGTCTGTGTGTTTAATCATCTCGCTTAGTATGCCGTCTGCACCGCAAGCTTTTCCTGGTCGCAGGTCCTTGAGTTTTTCAAATAGTTCTTTTTCTGTTATTATGGAGTCTAGCGGGTTTTGGTTATCTTTTATGGCCATTTCGAGCTTTTCCAGCTTTTTGCATATTTGGTGTTGCTCTGGCCTTAGTGTGTTTTTCTGGTATAATTTTTCAAAGTGGTTTTCCCATGTCTCTCCATTTTGAATGGCCAATTCGTCGTGTTGTTTTTTGTGTAATGTATTCCAGTTGTCCCAGAAACAATTGGAATCAATGGATTCCTCAATGGAGCTGAGTGTATTCTTAATATACTGCTCTTTTTTGGTTCTGAGTGTGTTTCTGTATTATGTTGGTGTCTGACAATAAGTAAGGCGTAATTCCTCGTTTTCTGGCTGTCTGTGTTTTTGGTTTGATATTTTTCTAACTTTTTTCCTCATGGCAATCTGGGTCAAACCATTTTTCATAGTTTTTTGTTTTGGGTTTGTTCTTGCGAGCTTTCAAGTTTGACCTTGTTGCCAAATTATCAAAAATATTATTTAGGTTATTCACTGCCCAGTTTACGCCTTCTTTATTGTGAGTGTATATGTTTTCCAGAAAGGTGTCCAAGAGAGCTTGAGTTGATTGATTGCTAATTGCTCAGTCTCCGCCTCTCTCTCTCTCAGCCTCTGCCTCTCTCTCTCTCTCAGTCTCCGCCTCTCTCTCAGTCTCCGCCTCTCTCTCTCAGTCTCCGCCTCTCTCTCTCAGTCTCCGCCTCTCTCTCTCAGTCTCCGCCTCTCTCTCTCAGTCTCCGCCTCTCTCTCTCAGTCTCCGCCTCTCTCTCTCAGTCTCCGCCTCTCTCTCAGTCTCCGCCTCTCTCTCAGTCTCCGCCTCTCTCTCTCAGTCTCCGCC
>NC_141008.1:44885033-44898066 GCF_052327205.1 Somniosus microcephalus
GTTCCGCAGGGCTCAGTACTGGGTCCTTTGCTTTTTGTGGTATATAGCAATGATTTGGACTTGAATGTAGGAAGTATGATTAAGAAGTTTGCAGATGATACAAAAGTTGGCCGTGTGATTGATAATGAAGAAAGAAGCTGTAGACTGCAGACTGCAGGAAGATATCAATGGACTGGTCAGGTGGGCAGAACAGTGGCAAATGGAATTCAATCCAGAGAAGTGTGAGGTAATGCATTTGGGGAGGGCTAACAAGGCAAGGGAATACACCATAAATGGTAGGACACTGAGAAGTGCAGAGGATCAGAGGGACCTTGGAGTGCATGTCCACAGATCCCTGAAGGTAGCAGGACAGGTAGATAAGGTGGTTAAGAAGACATATGGGATACTTGCCTTTATTTGCCAAGGCATAGAATATAAGAGCAGGGAGGTTACTTGAACTATATAAAACACTAGTTAGGCCACAGCTGGAGTACTGTGTGCAGTTCTGGTCACCACATTACAGGAAGGATGTGATTGCACTAGAGGGGGTGCAGAGGAGATTTACAAGGATGTTGCCTGGGCTGAGGAATGATTGGATAGGCTGGGGTTGTTTTCTTTGGAATAGAGGAGGCTGAGAGGAGACCCAATTGAGGTGTATAAAATTACTAGGGGCCTAGATAGAGTGGATAGGAAGGACCTATTTTCCTTAGCAGAGGGGTCAATAACCAGGGGGCATAGATTTAAAGTAATTGGTGGAAGGTTTAGAGAGGATTTGAGGAGAAATTGTTTCACCCAGAGGGTGGTGGGGGTCTGGAACTCACTGCCTGAGAGGGTGATGGAGGCAGAAACCCTCATCACATTTAAAAAGTACTCGGATATGCACTTGAAGTGCCGAAACCTACAGGGCTGGAAAGTGGGATTAGGCTGGATAGCTCTTTGTCAGCCGGCATGGACATGATGGGCCGAATGGCCTCCTTCTGTGCTGTAACTTTCTATGATTCTAGATGGGGGGGGGGGGGGGGAGAGTCAAGGCTGGGTTTAAAGCCACATAACCTCTTTTCTTTGATTTGAAAGTACCGTGGGAAGTCGGACTGGAAGAACAGTGTGCTGGGCGGCTGTGTGACGGGAGGCGTGATCGGTTTTCGAGGTGAGTAAAAGAACCTCGGGGCGCCCCGTGTTTGAAGCAGCAGGTTTTGTGCTGATGTTTCTAACCCACTCCTTTCTTCCCCAGCTGGTCTGAAGGCGGGAGTGATTGGATGTGGTGGGTTTGCTGCCTTTTCTGCAGTCATCGATTACTACCTGCGATGATGTGAACTCGGAGCTGCCTTGCTACGAGTGGAATGGGACGATGGGCTGTAGCAGCCCCCTCTGCAGTGAGTGAGCTGGACTAGGGTGCAGTGAGTACACAGGCTGCAGCCGTGAAGAACCACAAACAGCCTTGCTGACTGCAGCCAGTTCCTCCCAACATGAATCCAGCGACCACATTGGTGCAAACCTGGCACTGTTAATAAAAACAAGGTGACGGGTCTGAGCAAGGACGGCACTCACAGGAAAAAGGGTTTATGTTTTGATCTGCTGTTAGTCTGTCCTATGCTGTACAGAATGTGTCCACTGAATGTCGTTCAATAAAAAATACTGCACTGTGTAACTGTACAGAGTCACTGTTTATTCAGGGTAAGAGTCACTCTCTAACTGTACAGAGTCGCTTTTTATTCAGGGTAAGGGTCACTCACTGTAACTGTACAGAGTCACTGTTTATTCAGGGTAAGAGTCACTCACTGTAACTGTACAGGGTCACTCACTAACTGTACAGAGTCACTGTTTATTCAGGGTAAGAGTCACTCACTAACTACAGAGTCACTTTATTCAGGGTGAGGGTCACTCACTAACTACAGAGTCACTGTTTATTCAGGGTAAGGGTCACTCACTGTAACTGTACAGAGTCACTGTTTATTCAGGGTAAGAGTCACTAACTACAGAGTCGCTGTTTATTCAGGGTAAGAGTCACTAACTGTACAGAGTCACTGTTTATTCAGGGTAAGAGTCACTCACTGTAACTGTACAGGGTCACTATTCAGGGTGAGGGTCACTCACTAACTGTACAGAGTCACTGTTTATTCAGGGTAAGGGTCACTCACTAACTACAGAGTCACTGTTTATTCAGGGTAAGAGTCACTCACTAACTGTACAGGGTCACTATTCAGGGTGAGGGTCACTCACTAACTGTAGAGTCACTGTTTATTCAGGGTAAGGGTCACTCACTAACTGTACAGAGTCACTGTTTATGCTGGGTAAGAGTCACTCACTAACTGTACAGGGTCACTGTTTATTCAGGGTAAGGGTCACTCACTAACTACAGAGTCACTGTTTATTCAGGGTAAGGGTCACTCACTGTGTAACTGTACAGCAAATTACCCAGCTTTCAGGAGAACAGCGACCACGACACCACACAACCCTGCCACAGCACCCTCTGCAAGACATGCCAGATCATCAACACAGATACCATCATCACACGTGAGGACACCACCCACCAGGTACATGGTACATACTCATGTGACTCGGCCAACGTTGTCTACCTCATACGTTGCAGGAAAGGATGCCCCGGAGCATGGTACATCGGCGAGACCATGCAGACACTGCGACAACGGATGAACGGACACCGCGCAACAATCACCAGGCAGGAGTGTTCCCTCCCAGTCGGGGAACACTTCAGCAGGCAAGGACATTCAGCCTCCGATCTTCGGGTAAGCATTCTCCAAGGTGGCCTTCGAGACACACGACAACGCAAAATCGTCGAGCAGAAACTGATAGCCAAGTTCCGCACTCATGAGGACGGCCTCAACCGAGATCTTGGGTTCATGTCACGCTACATGTAACCCCACCTGATGCAGGGTCATCCAGACTCGAGTCGACATTGGCTTGTTCTCTCTACACAGATGCGGCCGGACCTGCTGTGATTTCCAGCCAAAAAAAATGTTTTTTGTCTTTTTTTGTTTTTCATACAGACCCCAGCATCTGCAATATTTGACCCCTTGTGACCCCACCTCATTGTTCTTTGATGTAATGTTTCCCTGACTGACCTGTTTGGACACCATTCACACCTTTTGACTGCTGTGATTATCTCTCTGCCGAGGTGCGATAAATGGCAGTTGGAAAGGTTACCTGTAAACATCTGACATGATTCTCTGACTATATAAGCTGTGTCTTTATGCATTTCTCCACTTCACCTGAAGAAGGAGCAGCGCTCCGAAAGCTTGTGATTTCAAATAAAGCTGTTGGACTATAACCTGGTGTTGTGTGACTTCTTACATTTATAACTGTACAGAGTCACTGTTTATTCAGGGTAAGGGTCACTCACTAACTGTACAGAGTCACTGTTTATTCAGGGTAAGAGTCACTCACTAACTGTACAGGGTCACTATTCAGGGTGAGGGTCACTCACTAACTGTACAGAGTCACTGTTTATTCAGGGTGAGAGTCACTCACTAACTGTACAGGGTCACTATTCAGGGTGAGGGTCACTCACTAACTGTACAGAGTCACTGTTTATGCTGGGTAAGAGTCACTAACTGTACAGAGTCACTTTATTCAGGGTGAGGGTCACTCACTAACTGTACAGAGTCACTGTTTATTCAGGGTAAGGGTCACTCACTGTGTAAATGTACAGAGTCACTGTTTATTCAGGGTAAGGGTCACTCACTGTAAATGTACAGAGTCACTGTTTATTCAGGGTAAGAGTCACTCACTGTGTAATTGTACAGAGTCACTGTTTATTCAGGGTAAGGGTCACTCACTGTGTAAATGTACAGAGTCACTGTTTATTCAGGGTAAGGGTCACTCACTGTAAATGTACAGAGTCACTGTTTATTCAGGGTAAGGGTCACTCACTGTGTAAATGTACAGAGTCACTGTTTATTCAGGGTAAGGGTCACTCACTGTGTAAATGTACAGAGTCACTGTTTATTCAGGGTAAGGGTCACTCACTGTGTAAATGTACAGAGTCACTGTTTATTCAGGGTAAGGGTCACTCACTGTGTAATTGTACAGAGCCACTGTTTATTCAGGGTAGGAAACTGGTGCAAGAGTTGGGCGAGAGGGCTGAATGAGCAGTTACAGAGTCTGCGGTTATTGGGAGTTAAATACCTCTAATCGATAGGGTAGATAGAGAAATTACTTGTTCTGGATTCCCCCAACCAGAGTAAGAGGATACAATCTTAAAATTTGAACCAGGCCATTTAGGCTCAGAGGCTGAATGGCCTCCTCTTGTTCCCATGTTCAGCTGCTTCTCGGAGGAGCTTGACTCGGATGTTGTGAACAGTCCCACTGATGATTGCACAACGTTCAGCACCATTCACAACTCTGACAATGATGCAGCCCATGCCAGCCGACAGCAGGTCCTGGTTAATATCCAGGCTTGGGCTGACCAGTGGAAGCTACCATTCGTGCCACTTAATGACCACCTTTATCAAGAAAAAGCCCAGCCATCCCAACAGCAGCACAATCAGTGAATTCTCACTCCATCAACATCCTGGAGTCACCATTAACCAGGAGCTGAGCTCAAGCAGCCATCTCAACACCGTGGCTCAAGAGCAGGGCACAGGCTGGGTACTCAGCGACAAACACAAAAAGTTAGCATGCAGGCTAATAGATTGTTGGTCTTTATTGCAAGGGGGATGGAGTATAAAAGTAGGGAAGTTTTGATGCAACTATACAGGGCGCTGGTGAGACCACACCTGGAGTACTGCATACAGTTTTGGTCTCCAAAGGGATATACTTGCATTGGAGGCAGTTCAGAGAAGGTTCATTCCAGAGATGAAGGGGTTGACATATGAGGAAACAGAAACATAGAAACTAGGAGCAGGAGTAGGCCATTCGGCACTTCGAGCCTGCTCCGCCATTCAACGAGATCATGGCTGATCATCCAAACCCTAGCACCCGGTCCCTACACCGACAGGTTGAGCAGGTTGGGCCTATACTCACTGCAGTTTAGAAGAATGAGAGGTGACCTTATTGAAACATAAGATTCTGAGGGGGATTGACAGGGTGGATGCTGAGAGGCTGTTTCCCCTTGTGGGGGTATCTAGGACTAGGGGGTATAGTTTCAGAATAAGGGCTCACCCATTTAAGATGGAGATGAGGAGGAATTTCTTCTCCGAGGGTCGTGAATCTTTGGAATTCTCTTCCCCAGGGAGCTGTGGAGGCGGAGTCATTGAATATATTCAAGGCGGAGATAGACAGATGCTTGAACTACAAAGGGTTATGGGGATCGGGCAGGAAAATGGTGTTGAGGCCAAGATTGGATCAGCCATGATCTTATCGAATGGCGGAGCAGGCTCGAGGGGCCGATTGGCCAACTCCTGCTCCGGTTTCTTATGTTCTTATTTAAGTGGCTCACCTCCTGACCCCTCAAAGCCTCTCCAGCAGTATGATGGAAATCTCACCACTTGCTTGATGGTGCTGAACCCTGAAGAAGCTCGACACCATCCAGGACGGAGCAATTCCCCAGATCAGTACCCCTGCCCCTGGACTCTCTATCCACTCCCCCCACCATCGTAGCTGCAGTGTGTACAATCCACAGGAAGCACGACAGCAACTCCCCCCTCCTCCTCCCTCACCCCCACCCTCCCTGCCACTTCGAGAAGGAAAAGGGCACCAATGTCATGGGAACACCACCACCTCCAAGTTCCCCTCCAAGTCACACACCATCCTGACTGAGAAGTATATCGCCGATCCTTCATCGTCGCTGGTTCAAAATCCTGGAACTCCCTCCCTAACAGCACTGTGGGAGTGCCTTCACCACATGGACTACAGCGGTTCAAGAAGGCGGCTCACCACCACCTTCTCAAGGGCAACTAGGGATGGGCAATAAATACTGGCCTTGCCCTAATGGCCATCCTGAGAAATTCTGCTGCTGGGAATAACATTCTTCCCTCAAGTCTTTTCTGCTGAATTCCCTGCATCCCGGCTGTGGGAACCTCGGGATATTATTAATTTATAAATCAGCTGATACTGATGGTCGACGCCGTGTACTCCTGGTGTGGATGGGTCGGGTGCAGACCGGTTGAGAGACGTGGTTGACCAGTTTTTGATGCCTGTCACGATCTTCCTGCACACTCACCTCTCACCTGGTGAAAGCAGGAGTCCAGTTCACTGAGCATGCGATGGAAGGTGCGGAGTGAATGTTTTTGCTGCTTGTTCACCTCCTCTGGCAGGGTGTGAAGGGAATGTGAAACTGATTGAGGAGGATTGTTGGGAATGTGGAGTGGATTATTGGGAATGCGGAGTGGATTATTGGGAATGCGGAGCGGATTGTTGGGAATGTGGAGTGGATTATTGGGAATGCAGAGCGGATTGTTGGGAATGTGGAGCGGATTGAAGAGGATTGTTGGGAATGTGGAGCGGATTGTTGGGAATGTGGAGTGGATTATTGGGAATGCAGAGCGGATTTGTTGGGAATGTGGAGTGGATTATTGGGAATGCGGAGCGGATTGTTGGGAATGTGGAGCGGATTGAAGAGGATTGTTGGGAATGTGGAGTGGATTATTGGGAATGTGGAGCGGATTATTGGGAAGTGAAGAGGATTGTTGGGAATGCGGATCTGGTTGAGGAGGATTGTTGGGAATATGGGGCGGTTGAGGATTGTTGTGAATGTGGAGTGGATTGTTGGGAATGTGGAGCGGATTGAGGAGGATTGTTGGGAATGTGGAGCGGATTGTTGGGAATGTGGAGTGGATTGAGGAGGATTGGGAATGTGGAGCGGATTGTTGGGAATGTGGAGCGGATTGAGGATTGTTGGGACTGTGGAGCGGTTGAGGAGGATTGTTGGGAATGTGGAGCGGTTGAGGAGGATTGTTGGGAATGCGGAGCGGTTGAGGAGGATTGTTGGGAATGCGGAGCGGTTGAGGAGGATTGTTGGGAATGTGGAGCGGTTGAGGAGGATTGTTGGGAATGCGGAGCGGTTGAGGAGGATTGTTGGGAATGTGGAGCGGTTGAGGAGGATTGTTGGGAATGCGGAGCGGTTGAGGATGATTGGTGCGGGTAGTTAGATGTCACCAGTTGTGTCACCATTAACTCCGCACTAATGGCTTCTCGCTGTGACTTGGTGCCGCTGGGATCAGTCGAATCAGTGCAGTGTCGTGGGCCCTGACTCTGAATACAATACTTACTAATAGTCCAATGAGAACTCGAACCCCATGATATTGTCTCCAGAAAATCTGCTGGTTACTTTAGTTTTTCTGAGTAATTGTGGCTGTTTTTACTCCTCAGAGGTTTGGTTTAAAATTACAACTTCTGTTTGTTCTTTATGGGGTTTAGAATATTGTTGTCCAGTAAAGTATTGGAGCAGAGTTTCTGTGATTGGCTGTTCTCTCCTAGCAGGGAGCACGGTGGATCAGTGTCCTTCAGCTTTGGTCAGACCCACCTTGAGCGCTGTGTCCAGTTCTGGTCATTGAGATACAAAGGAGATATTCAACTGCTGGAGGCAGTGCAGAGAGGAGCCACGAGGCTGATCCCCCAGGTCTGAGTTATGGGGAGAGACATAGAAACATAGGAGCAGGAGTCGGCCATTCGGCCCTTCGAGCCTGCTCCGCCATTCAATATGATCATGGCTGATCCTCTAGCTCAATACCATATTCCTGCTCTCTCCCCATACCCCTTGATGCCTTTTTTGTCTAGAAATCTATCTATCTCCTTCTTAAATATATTCAGTGACTTGGCCTCCACAGCCTTCTGTGGTAGAGAATTCCATAGGTCTCTGAGTGAAGAAATTTCTCGTCATCTCAGTCCTAAATGTCCTACCCTGTATCTTGAGACTGTGACCCCTCGTTCTAGACCCCCCAGCCAGAGGAAACATCCTCCCTGCATCCAGTCTGTCTAGCCCTGTCAGAATTGTATATGTTTCAATGAGATTCCCTCTCATTCTTCTAAACTCTAGTGAATACAGGCCTAGTCAACCCAATCTCTCCTCATACGACAGTCCTGCCATCCCAGAAATCAGTCTGGTGAACCTTTGCTGCACTCCCTCTGTGGCAAGTATATCCTTTCTTAGGTATCCTTTCGCCACACAGGAGTGAGCTTACGATCATATGACAGGAGAGAACTATCTCACATGAGAACGTCCCATCAAATGTGGAAAAATTGGTAGACCTGCGTATCTTATGGAGAGCTCACAATCCTTGTAGGAAATTTTTCTTTATTAACATAACATAAGAACATGAGAAATAGGAGCAGGAGTAGGCCAATCGGCCCCTCGAGCCTGCTCCGCCATTCAATAAGATCATGGCTGATCTGATCCTAACTGCCCATCCACTATCACAGAACCATCTCCTGAATCTTGTGGTTCTGAGCCTGGACCGGAGGCGTCTGAGGGGTGATCCTATAGAGGCATAGAATCATAGAATGGTTACAGCACAAAAGGCGGCTGTTCGGCCCGTCAAGCCCGTACCAGCTCTCTGCAAGAGCACCTCAGCTAGTCCCACTCCCCCGCCCTTTCCCCGTAGTCCTGCAAATTCTTTTCCTTCAGGTACTTATCCAAGTCTCTTTTGAAAGCCGTGATTGAGTCTGCCTCCACCACCCTTTCAGGCAGTGCATTCCAGATCCTAACCACTCGCTGCGGAAAAAAGTTTTTTTTACGTCGCCTTTGGTTCTTTTGCCAATCACCTTAAATCTGTGTCCTCTGGTTCTTGACCCTTCCACCAATGGGAACAGTTTCTCTCTATCTACTCTGTCCAGACCCCTCATGATTTTGAACACCTCTATCAAAACTCCTCTTAATCTTCTCTGCTCCAAGGAGAACAACCCCAGCTTCTCCAGTCTATCAAAGAGCGCCGAGAGGGGGAGCAACGGCACAAAGAGCGCCGAGAGTGGGGGCAGCACTGGAAGGAGTGGACCTGGAGGGAGCACAGCGAGAGCGGAGCAGTTAAAAGGAATGGCAGCAACTCAACAGGGGCAGTTTTTGAAAAAGTGACGTCAGAGTAAAAAAAGTGACATCGGCACAAGGGAAAGAGCCGATTGGTGAGTAGTTGGGGAGTGTTTTTTTGTTAAGTTTTAAGTTTATTTCTGCTGGGTTAGTTCTTAATCTATTAAATAGAGGCATGGCAGAGCAGCTCAGTCCCGTCCTGTGCAGTGTGGGAAGTCCTGGACGACCACATGTGCGGGAAGTGTCACCAGCTACAACAACTCAAGCTCCGGGTTTTGGAGCTTGAGCGGCAGCTGGAGTCACTGTGGTGCATCTGCGAGGCTCAGAGTTACGTGGATAGCACGTTTCTAGAGGTGGTCACCCCGCAGCCAAAGCGTATGCAGGCAGAGAGGGAATGGGTGACCGCCAGACAGAAGAGGAGGTCCAGGCAGGTAGTGCAGGAGTCCCCAGAGTGCATCGTGCTCTCCAACCAGTATTCTGTTCTGAGTGCTGGTGAGGGAGATGGTTCCTCTGGGGAGTGCAGCCAAAGTCAAGTCCACGGCACCACGGGTGGCTCAGCTGCACAGGGGGGCAGGAAAAAGAGTGGAAGAGGCAGAAGATCAGCCATGATCTCATTGAATGGCGGAGCAGGCTCGAAGGACCGAATGGCCTACTCCTGCTCCTATTTCTTATGTTCTTATGTTCTCCTACGGACACTTGCTCCACTTGACCCACCTCATTCCCCAGAACCAGATCCAGCAATGCCTCCTCCCTCGTCGGGCCAGAAACATACTGATCAAGAAAGTTCCCCTGAACACACTTAAGAAATTCTTCCCCCTCTCTGCCCTTTATGCTATTACTATCCCAGTCTATATTAGGATAGTTGAAGTACCCCATTATTACTACTCTATAGTTCTTGCATCTCTCAGTAATTTCTCTGCAAATTTGCTCCTCCATTTTTTTCCCACTAGTTGGCGGTCTATAGAATATTCCTAGTAGTGTAATGGCACCTCTATTATTTCTTAACAACAAGAACTACAACTTGTATTTATATAGCACCTTTAATATAGTAAAACGACCCAAGGCATTGCACAGGAGTATTTTAAGGCAAAAAATTTGACACCGGCCCACATAAGGATAAATTAGGGCAAGTGACCAAAAGCTTGGTCAAAGAGATAGGTTTTAAGGAGCATCTTAAAGGAGGAAAGAGAGGTGGTGAGGCAGACAGGTTTAGGCAGGGAATTCCAGAGCTTAGGGCCCAGGCAACAGAAGGCACGGTCACCAAAGGTTGAGCGATTATAATCAGGGATCCTCGAGAGAGCAGAATTAGAGGAGCGCAGATATCTCAGAGGGTTGTGGGGCTGAAGGAGATTACAGAGATAGGGAGGGGCGAGGCCATGGAGGGATTTGAAAACAAGGATGAGAATTTTTAAATCGAGGCGTTGCTTAACCGGGAGCCAATGTAGGTCAGCGAGCACAGGGGTGATGGGTGAACGGGACTTGGTGCGAGTTAGGACACATGCAGCCAAGTTTTGGATGACCTCAAGTTTACGTAGGGTGGAATATGGGAGGCCAGCCAGGAGTGCGTTGGAATAGTCAAGTCTAGAGGTAACAAAGGCATGGATGAGGGTTTCAGCAGAGGATGAGCTGAGGCGGAACGGAGACAGGCGATGTTACGGAGGTGGAAGTAGGCGGTCTTTGTTATACTGCGGATATGTGGTCGGAAGCTCATTTCAGGGTCAAATATGACACCAAGGTTGCGAACAGTGTGGTTCAGCCTCAGACAGATGTTAGGGAAAGGGATGGAGTCAGTGGCTGGGGAATGGAGTTTGTGGCGGGGACCGAAAACAATGGCTTCGGTCTTCCTAATATTTAATTGGAGACATTTTTTTCTCATGTCCGTATGTCGGACAAACAGTCTGACAATTTAGACACCGTGGAGGGGTTGAGAGAAGAGGTAGTGAGGTAGAGCTGGGTGTCGTCAGCGTACATGTGGAATCTGACGCTGTGTTTTCGGCTGATATCGCCAAGGGGCAGCATGTAGATGAGAAATAGGAGGGGGCCAAGGATAGATCCTTGGGGGATACCTGAGGTAATGGTGCGTGAGTGGGAAGAGAAGCTGTTGCAGATGATTCTCTGGTTATGATTAGATAGATAAGAATAGAACCAGGCGAGTGCAGTCCCACCCTGTGGATTCCCACCCAAATAGATTCTGTCCTTGACCTCTCCAGGACATCCTCTCTCTCCAGCACTATAATATTCTCCTTAACCAATGCTGCCACACCACCTCCTATCTTTCCTGAACACCCGATATCCAGGAATTTTTAATACCCAATCCTGCCCTTTATTGAGCCAGGTCTCAGTTATTGCCCCGACATCATATTCCCATGTGACTATTTGTGCCTGCAGCTCACTTACGTTGTTTACTGTGCTTCGTGCGTTCACATACATACACTGTAAACCCATCTTAGTCCATCCTGTATTCTCTCTTAGTTTGACCCCACCTAATACCTTACTATTTCTTACTTTAGTGCTATCCGTCTCTCCCAATCCTTTGTGCCCTTTGTTTCTCCTTTCGAATGCTACATCCTGGTGCCCATCCCTCTGCCAACTTAGTTTAAACCCTCCCCAACAACACTAGCAGACCTCCCCATGAGGATATTGGTTCCGGCTCTGTTGAGGTGCAACCTGTCCGGCCTGTACAGGTCCCACCTCCTCCAGAACTGGCCCCAGTGCCCCAATGGAATCTGAAGCCCTCCCTCCTGCACCATCTCTCCAGCCATGCATTCATCTGCTTAATCCTCCTCTTTCTATACTCACTCGCACGTGGCACTGGGAGTAATCCGGCGATCCTAGCTCCCTAAAATCTGCCTGCAGAACCTCATCCCTCTTTCTACCTATGTCGTTGATACCGATATGGACCATGACCTCTGTCTGTTCACCCTCCCCCCTCAGCGTCCTGCAGCCTGCTCAGTGACATCCTACACCCTGGCACCAGGGAGGCAACATACCATCCTGAAGTCACATCTGCGGCCGCAGAAACACCTGTCTGCTCCCCTAACTATCGAATCCACTATCAATATTGCTTTCCCACTTTTCTTCAGTCACCTGTGGAGCCGTGGACTTAGCTCTGGCTGCACTCCCCAGAGGAACCATCGCCCTCACTAGGTACTCCGAACAGAATACTGGTTGGAGAGTGAGATGCACTCAGGGGACTCCTGCACTACCTGCCTGATCCTCCTCTTCCATCTGGCAGTCACCCATTCTCTCTCAGCCTGCACACTCTTTAGCTGCGAGGTGACCACTTCCTGAAACGTGCTATCCACGAAGCTCTCAGCCTCGCGATGCCCCGCAGTGACGCCAGCTGCTGCTCAAGCTCCGAAACCCCTGATCAGTGGTCAATACCTTGTGATTATCTGTTACAGACACAGTGCTGAGCTTTGAGTCTCAGTCCCTTCAATCGGGAAAATATCACCAGACCGGAGCTTTTTTTAGGTTAAAAACTCAGTATTTATTTGCACCTAATTTACAAAAGCCAAGATAATGGACCAAACATGACAGAAATGTGATTGGAGGACAGAGAGCGCTCGGGCAATGATCCCGGCAGTAGCCCAGAATGTTCTAAAACCACCAGCTTCTCTGCAGCAGCAAGTTTTCATTCAGTGAGAAACTCATCCTCTCGCCTCAGGAACTGTCCCCTCAGAACCCGGAAATCGTTTCTTCCCAGTATCCAAACCAAACATTTTTAAATACAAAAGCAAAATACTGCGGATGCTGGAAATCTGAAATAAAAACAGAAAATGCTGGAAATACTCAGCAGGTCAGGCAGCCTCTGTGGAGAGGGAAACAGAGTTAACCTTTCAGGTCAATGACCCTTCGTCAGAACTGTTTTGACGAAGGGTCATCGACCTGAAACGTTAACTCTGTTTCTCTCTCCACAGAGGCTGCCTGACCTGCTGAGTATTTCCAGCATCATCTTTTAAATATGTTTATTTATAAGTTAGGACCGTCAATTAATCTTAATCAATGTCGAAACTGAATAGCCATTGATAGAAAGACTTGTAATTCTAAAGAGCCTTAAAACAGCTTTACCAAACACTTTAAATAACAATTAATTGCTTTTGCATAGCAGGATCCCAGGAACTGCAATAAAATGAA
>NC_141008.1:44898566-44946066 GCF_052327205.1 Somniosus microcephalus
TACACTAAATGGGAAAAACACACAATAGAAGCCCTACATGCAGAATTCTGCCGAAGCATCCTTCGCACCCAAAGAAAAACGCCAACAAATGCATGCAGAGCCGAACTAGGCAGATACCCACTGATAATAAACATCCAAAAACGAGCACTAAACTTCCTAAATCACCTCAAATCTAGCTCCCCAGACACCCTTCATTTCAAAGCCTTTCAGACCCAAGAGCTAAACCCAGAAAAGAGTCCCCTGAGTCAGCTGCTACTGAAACTAAGTACTCAGCCGGACCCTGACCAGCCCCAGACCAACACAGCCGTCCAAACACCAATCCGAGTGAACCAAATCATTAAACAATGCAAAGAAACCTACCTGGAACATTGGAACAAAATAACCGAAAGCCAAAGCAGATTAGAATGTTACCGGGCCCTAAAAAGAGAATATAAACTGGCAGACTACCTCACGACCATCAGAGACACAAAACAGAGACAGACCCTCACCAGGTACAGACTAAGCGACCACCAACTGGAAATTGAAAAAGGCAGATACAAGAAATCCTGGCAGCCTAGAGAGAATAGAATATGCGATCAATGTCTGGCCGGCGAGGTTGAAACAGAAATGCATTTCCTCCTAAAATGCGAAAAATTCAACACATCAAGAAACATATTATTCAACAAGCTAAGCCAAACAACCCCAGATTTCAAGGAATTGGATGACCTGTCAAAATTGAGATTAGTCCTAGGAGAAGGAGACAGACCATACCTTGGGGCCAAATATGTAACAACATGTCACAACCTGAGGACTGTTTAAAATTAAGACTGTTTAAAATTAATATTGTTTAAAAGTAATATTGTATGTACCCAACAAATGTCAAATCGATTGACACCTACAGAATGTTGGAAAACTGTACCTTTTTGCTATGTAAGCTTTGGCAATATGGTTCTCTGTAAACTTTCATGCCAATAAAGCATTTGAATTGAAATTGAAATTGAATTGAATTGATTGTGAGGGGGGGGGGGGAGAGAGAGAGAGTGTGAGGGGGAGGGAGAGAGAGAGAGTGTGAGGGGGAGGGAGAGAGAGAGAGTGTGAGGGGGAGGGAGAGAGAGAGAGTGTGAGGGGGAGGGAGAGAGAGAGTGTGAGGGGGAGAGAGAGCGAGAGAGTGTGGATGCCAATAAAGCAATTTGTACTGAATTGAATTGAGTGTGAGAGGGAGAGTGTGCCAGGGGGAGAGGGAGGTGTGGATGGTCCCGGGGCTGTGGAGGAAGAGCAGCGGCTCCCGGGCGCTGGCAGCGGGCCAGAGTGAGCGGCGATGAGCAGCGCGGAGCGGGGGCCCCGGGGCCCGGAGGCGGAAGCGGAGTGAGAGTGAGTGCGCGGCGAGGCCCGGCCAGGTGATGTGGGACCCGGCAGAGTTCGAGCACCACTGGCGCCTGGAGTTCCCGGCCGGCGAGGTGCCGCGGATGGAGCTGCGGTCCGTGTCCGAGCTGGAGGCCGAGCTGGAGCGGAGCAGGGTGCGGCTGCGGGCCGTGCAGCAAGTCCTGGCCCAGGAGAAGTTCAAAGTCATTTACTTGCAGACCGCACTGGAGCGGCACAGCAAGAGCCCGGCCCCGGGGCCCGGCCCCCGGGAGGCTGCAGAGGGAGAGCCGGGGGGAGAGGAGCCGGGGCCGGAGAGAGAGCCCCAGCCCCAGGGATACAATTGTAGCCGCGACTCCCGGCCGCCGCAACAAAGTAACTGGCGAGAGACACAAAGTATCGGCGCGGTCCGGGAGCGACAGGAGGAGGAGGACAGCGACCATGACTATGAGACGGTGAACTGGGACCCGGAGCCCCCCTGCCCGGCTCCCAGCCCCCTACGGAGGGGGCTGAGGGTGAACCGGGGCGACGGCAGCTCTCCCGCCCCGAGCCCCGGGCACAGGAGGCGGCAGCTCCTGGCGGTGCGGCCCCGGACACACACAGACTCCCTGCCCAGCGGAGGCAGCGACGGATACAACAGCTCGGAGCCCGAGGACTGGAGCTCGGCAGGTGAGGGGTCAGAGCGCCGGAGTACAGGTCTGTCACTGTAACACTGGGGTACAGTACTGGTGGGTACAGGTCTGTCACTAACACTGGGGTACAGTACTGGTGGGTACAGGTCTGTCACTGTATAACACTGGGGTACAGTACTGGTGGGTACAGGTCTGTCGCTGTATAACACTGGGGTACAGTGCTGGTGGGTACAGGTCTGTCACTGTAACACTGGGGTACAGTGCTGGTGGGTACAGGTCTGTCACTGTATAACACTGGGGTACAGTACTGGTGGGTACAGGTCTGTCGCTGTATAACACGGGTACAGTGCTGGTGGGTGCAGGTCTGTCACTGTAACACGGGTACAGTACTGGTGGGTACAGGTCTGTTACTAACACTGGGGTACAGTAATGCTGGGTACAGGTCTGTCACTGTAATACTGGGGTACAGTGCTGGTGGGTACAGGTCTGTCACTGTATAACACTGGGGTACAGTACTGGTGGGTACAGGTCATAGAGTCATGACGGCAAAGAAGGAGGCCATTCAGCCCATCGAGTCCATGCCAGCTCTCTGTAGAGCAATCCAGTCAGTCTCATTCCCCCGCTCTATCCCCATAGCCCTGCAAGTTTATTTCCCTAGCCAGTCTCCCCTTGAAAACATTGAGTGTCTCCGCTTCCACCACTTCCGTCGGCAGCGAATTGCAGGTCATCACCACTCGCTGCGCAAAAAGGTTTTTCCTCACGTTCCCCCCTGTATCTCTTGCCCAAAACCTTAAATCTGTGTCCCCTAGTCCTTGTACCATCAACTAGTGGGAACAGCCTTTCCCCGTCTAGCCTATCCCAACCCGTCATAATCTTGTACACCTCTATCAAAACACCCCTCAACCTCCTTTGCTCTAATGAAAACAAATCCAGCTTCTCCAACCTGTCCTTGTAGCTAAACTGGAAAGTACTGTAGTACAAAGGGATCTGGGGGTCCTGGTGCACGAAACTCAAAAAGTTAGTATGCAGGTGCAGCAAGTGATCAAGAAGGCCAATGGAATGTTGGCTTTTATTGCTAGGGGGATGGAATATAAAAACAGGGAGGTATTGCTGCAGTTGTACAAGGTATTGGTGAGACCGCACCTGGAATACTGCATACAGTTTTGGTGTCCATACTTAAGAAAAGACATACTTGCTCTCGAGTCAGTACAAAGAAGGTTCACTCGGTTAATCCCGGGGATGAGGGGGTGGTCATATGAGGAGAGGTTGAGTAGATTGGGACTCTACTCATTGGAGTTCAGAAGAATGAGAGGTGATCTTATTGAAACATATAAGATTGTGAAGGGGCTTGATCGGGTGGATGCGGTGAGGATGTTCCCAATGATGGGTGAAACTAGAACTAGGGGGCATAATCTTAAAATAAGGGGCTGCTCTTTCAAAACTGAGATGAGGAGAAACTTCTTCACTCAGAGGATGGTAGGTTTGTGGAATTTGCTGCCCCAGAAAGCTGTGGAAGCTACATCATTAAATAAATTTAAAACAGAAATAGATAGTTTCCTAGAAGTAAAGGGAATTAAGGGTTACGGGGAGCAGGCAGGAAATTGGACATGAGTCTAGGTTCGGAATGGTCATGGCCCTGTGGGTAGTGGAGTGGGCCCAGGGGCCGTGTAGCCTGGTTCTGCTCCTACTGTGTTCTAATTCTGTGTTAGATTTCAGGAGATGGTTTTATTCCTGTTCCTGGCTGGGGTGGAGATCGCCTTTACAGAAGGTAAGTACTGTAGAAAATATAGGGACAGAGTGATCTCCTGGAAGAATTTCGATCGCGTAGATGGGTCGGAGAGGAATTTCCCAGATTTTTTTCTCCCAAATTGGCCATTGAGTCTTTATCTGGTTTTTCGCCTCTTCCGGGAGATCACATGGGTTCGGGTGGATGCACAGTGATAGAAGATTTGAGGTTAGGATCAGATCAGCCATGATCTTATTGAATGGTGGAGCAGGCTCGAGGGGCCGATTGGCCTACTCCTGCTCCTATTTCTTATGTTCTTATGTTCTAAGATCCACCATCCTCGGAACCATTTTGGTAAATTTCCTCTGCACCCTCTCAAGGGCCTTCACATCCTTTCTAAAGTGTGGTGAATGTCTGTCACTGTATCACACTGGGGTACAGTACTGGTGGGTACAGGTCTGTCACTGTATAACACTGGGGTACAGTACTGGTGGGTACAGGTCTGTCACTGTATAACACTGGGGTACAGTACTGGTGAAGTGCTACCGGCCATAGAACATATATATCAGAAACGCTGCCTACGGAGGGCACGGACCATCATCAAAGACCCTACCCACCCCAGCCACAGTCTGTTTGCCCTCCTACCATCTGGAAGACGCTACAGATGCATTCGCACCCGTACGACCAGATTTAGGAACAGCTTCTTTCCCAGGGCTGTCATCCTACTGAACTCCACAAATAAACACTAAAGCCTGCACATCTGCCGATGCACTTTATTATGGTCATATTTATGCTAATATATATGTACAAATGTATGTTGAAATGTTTAAGTGTCCTAATCCAAATTGTACACTCTCGGGAGCCGCAAGCCTACATTTCGTTGTACTGCACTTGTGCACTAACAATGACAATAAAAGTTGATTTGATTTGATTTGGTGGGTACAGGTCTGTCACTGTATAACACCGGGGTACAGTACTGGTGGGTACACGTCTGTCACTGTATAACACTGGGGTACAGTTCTGGTGGGTACGGGTCTATCACTGTCTAACACTGGGGTACAGTATCTGTAGAGGAATTAGAAGTGAGTGACTCCTATCTCGGACTCCCTGTTACATAGAAACATAGAAGATAGGAGCAGGAGTAGGCCATTCGGCCCCTTGAGCCTGCTCCGCCATTCAATGAGATCATGGCTGAACATCCAAACTCAGTACCCTGTCCCTGCCTTCTCCCCATATCCCTTGAACCCTTTAGCCTTAAGGAATATATCTAACTCTGTCTTGAATATATTTAATGAATTGGCCTCAACTGTCTTCTGTGGTAGAGAATTCCACAGGTTCACCACTCTCTGGGTGAAGAAATTCCTCCTCATCTCTGTCCTAAATGGCTTACCCCTTAGCTTTAGACTGTGACCCCCTGGTTCTGGACCCCCCGCCATTGGGAACATTCTTCTTGCATCTAGTCTGTCTAGTCCTGTTAGAATTTTATAAGTTTCAATGAGATCCCTTCTCATTCTTTTAATCTCCAGCGAGTATAAGCCCAATCGACCCAATCTCTCCTCATACGTCATTCCTGCCATCCCAGGTATCAGTCTGGTGAATCTTTGCTGCACTCCCTCCATGGCAAGAACATCCTTCCTCAGATAAGGTGACCAAAACTGCACACAATACTCAAGGTGTGGCCTCACCAAGGCCCTGTACAACTGCAGAAAGACATCCTTGTTCCTGTACTCGAACCCTCTCGCTACAAAGGCCAACATACCATTTGCCTTCTTAACCGCCTGCTGCACCTGCATGCTTACCTTCAGCGACTGGTGCACAAGGACACCCAGGTCTTGTTGCACTTCCCCTTCTCCCAATCTATTGCCGTTCAGATAATAATCTGCCTTCCTGTTTTTGCCACCAAAGTGGATAACCTCACATTTATCCACATTATACTGCATCTGCCATGCATCTTCCCAATCACCTAACCAGTCTAAATCATACTGGAGTTTCTCGGCATCCTCCTCACAGCACACACGCCCACCCAGCTTTGTGTCATCTGCAGACTTGGAGATATTGCATCAGTTCCCTCGTCTAGATCATTAATATATATTGTGAATAGCTGGGGTCCTAGGACTGATCCCTGCGGTACCCCACTAGTCACTGCCTGCCACTCGGAAAAAGACCCGTTTATTCCAACTCTTTGCTTCCTGTCTGCCAACCAGTTCTCTATCCAAGTCAGTACCTTGCCCCCAATCCCATGTGCCTTAACTTTACATGCTAATCCCTTATGCAGGACCTTATTGAAAGCCTTCTGAAAGTCCAAATACACCACATCCACTGGTTCTCCCTTATCTATTCTACCAGTTACATCCTCAAAAAATTTCAGTAGATTAGTCAAGCATGATTTACCTTTTGTAAATCCATGTTGACTTTGCCCGATCCTGTCACTGTTTTCCAAGTGCTCTGCTATTACATCTTTTACAATGGACTCTAGCATTTTCCCCACTACTGGTGTATAATTCCCCGTTTTCTTTCTACCACCTTTTTTGAATAGTGGGTTTACATTAGCTATCCTCCAATCCATGGGAACTGTGCCAGAGTCTATAGAATTTTGGAGATGACCAGCAATGCATCTACTATTTCTAGCGCCACTTCCTTAAGTACCCTAGGATGTAGATTATCAGGCCCTGGGGATTTATCGGCCTTCAATCCCGTCAATTTCCCTAACACCATTTCCCTACAAATACTGATTTCATTCAGTTCCTCCCTCTCATTAGACCCTATGTTCCCCAACATCTCTGGGTGGTTATTTGTGTCCTCCTTTTGTGAAGACAGAACCAAAGTATGTATTTAATTGGCCTGTTATTTATGATGAATTGGAACTGAGGCATTTAGGGCAAGATCTCCCAGTTTGCAGATATATGTAACACCAAAACAAGGTGAAGAGCTAATCCAGAGAAATAATGCGAGCTAATTCAGAAGGAGTTGGGTCTTTAAGGATACTGGGCCAGTCGGTGGTAAGTGCAAGTTGCTGTGGACAAATGTGAAATAATTAGTATTGGAAGAAGGAAACTAGTAGAGAGCTTGCGTTAATGGTCGAGACCTGCAGCATAGTGATCAGGAGCAGATTTGGGGATTAGTGTGGCCTGAGCACTGGGTATAGGTCGGTGGACAGGGTATTACTGTCGGAGGCTCGATGTGGATCAATCAGTGGGCAATATTGATCACTGAACTCCATACTACAAAAAGGACGCAGAAGCACTGGGGAAAGTGCAAAAAATAATTTACAAGGATGGTACCAGAACTGAGAGATTACAACTATCGGAAAGATTGAACAGGTTGAGGGTTATTTCTTTCAAAAAGAGAAGATTAGAGGTGATCTGATAGAGGTGTTTAAAATTATGAATGGGTTGACAGGGTAGATGTGGAGAGAATGTTTCCACTTGTGGGAGAATCCAAAACTAGGGGCCATGAATACAAGTTAGTTACTAATAAACCCAATAGGCAAATAAGGAGAAATGTCTTTACTCAGAGTGATTAGAATGTGGAACTTGCTACCACAGGAAGTGGTTGAGGCAAATAGCTTCGATGCTTTCAAAAGGTAACTAGACAAGTATATGAGCGAAAAGGGAATAGAAAGATATGCTGAAAGGCTGAGATGAGTTAGATGGAATGGGAGGAGACTCATGTTGACTGTAAACACCAGCAGAGACCAGTTGGGCCGAATGGCCTGTTTCTGTGCTGTGTATTCTATGAACATTATGGGCCTTGATGGGTGAAGTGTAGGACAATGAAAGTGATACCAACTCCTTGGAATTAAAGTAATGAAGGAAGTTGGGTCAGTTCTGATTGGAATCGAGTCTTGGGGAGATCTCAGAAATGAAGGGGATCACTGAAATAGCTTGAGACAAATTCTTCACATGACAAGATTCAAAACCTCGCCTGTAGGAGGAGGGAGACCCTGGGGTTACTGCTGCCATTCAATCTACCGCCACCCTCCCCTCACCTTCACCCACACTCGCACCCTCACCCACACCCCCCTCCATCCTCGCCCTCACCCACACCCCCAGTACACTGCCCCGGGCACTGGTTGCCCCGTTCAGTGTCACTGGCACTGGTTATTCCGTTCACTGCCCTCTTGCGCATCCCCGATTTTAATCGCACCGCTACTGGCGGCCGTGCCTTCAGCTGCCAAGGCCCTAAGCTCTGGAATTCCCTCCCTAAACCTCTCCACCTCTCTACTTCTCCCTCCTTCTTTAAGATGCTCCTGTCCTAATATCTTCTTATGTGGCTTGGTGTCAAATTTTGTTTGGTAACGCTCCTGTGAAGCGCCTTGGGATGTTTTACTATGACATTTATCATAGAATCACACAGCACAGAAGGAGGCCGTTCAGCCCATCGGGCCTGTGCCGGCTCTTCAGTAGAGCTCTCCAATTAGTCCCACTCCCCTACTCTTTCCCCATAGCCCTGTAATTTATTTTCCTTCAAGTATTAATCCAATTCCCTTTTAGAAGTGACTGTTGAATCTGCTGCCACTACATTAAAGGTGCTATATAAATGCAAGTTGTTGTTGTAATGTCCTGAGGTTGTGACAGGTGCTATATAAATGCAAGTTCATTCTGTAGATCAGAAAAATGTGGAAATACTGAGCAGGTGAGACAGCGCCTGTGGAGAAAGAGTCAGTCAGTGGGCGAGTCAGGCTCTCCCAAGGAGGGTGTTTCCACCCGAAATATCGACTGACTTCTCCCCCCACAAATGCTGCTGAGTGCTTCCAGACTTTTCTTTCTTTGTTTTCACATTTCCATCTTCTGCAGTATTTTGTTTTAATTTTATTTTTTTCAGTTGTCGATCAGATTGAAACACAAAACCAGTCTGACTGGATTTAAATTGCCTCTGTCACAATCCACAACTCCTCTTCCCCATCATGGGCCTGAACCACCCTCACTGCTGCACGGGCAGGGAGACTGGAAACCCAGCGTCACCGTTACATCAACGTGTTTAGGGGTTCCTCCCCAGGAGGTGTTCTGCAGCTCTCGGGATCCACCTGACTCACAGTCTCCTTCTCGCTGTCACACTTCATCTCTCTCAATATTCCATCAGGGTTCCAGCACCCTGGGAACTGCTCCTGATAATTCAGCACCCTCGGGGTTAATGCATCGAGTCAGAAGGTGCCACTTCCTCTCTGAATCCTCACCTTCACTGTCACGCTAGCCCTGAAACAGCATCTGGGCTTTCCCATTGAAAACCTCAAAAATGAAACTAGTCAGATTGGCTGCTTCCCTCGCACGGGGAGTGTGCTCTCCAAACCTGCGCACATCACATGTCACAGACACCAGGAGGATGGAGTCAACCCTCACAAGGTGTTGGCCTCGGGGGCGAGGGGGATATGACCGCGAGCCGCTTGTGGGGGGGCGGGGGCTTGGTGTCTCCCTGTGAAAGGGCACAGTGACGGAAAGATCGAGACAGCCACTGCAACATGTGAACGAGTGAAGGTGCAGCAAGGCATTTGAGTTGTGGTGTGAAGGAGTGTAGCCTGGGGATTGGAGTGAGGGGGGTGGGCGGAGAACTCACCTGAGGGCAGTTGGTTCACTCACTGTGTAACTGTACAGAGTCACTGTTTATTCAGGGTAAGGGTCACTCACTGTAACTGTACAGAGTCACTGTTTATTCAGGGTAAGGGTCACTCACTGTGTAACTGTACAGAATCACTGTTTATTCAGGGTATTTCTTGTGACTTGTCACCTTGAATAATCTGTTTCGATTCTTTACTTGCAAAGTAAACGGAAATTGTTTCAAGCTGTTCAAAACCACGTTGCTTGTCGGGCAGTTGCAGAGGGGATGAGCTGATGTGCAGAGCTGTGTTCCTGCATGGTGTGATTTCCCCAAGTTTAGTTTCTCACTGGGTGTATTGTGAGTATGGTGATGTCCGTCACTAGAGCTCAGAGACATCTCACTGATGCATGTAGCACAGGTTGCAATCGGCAGTTAACCTGACACTTGTGGGGCTAATAGGCGGTGATCTTTATCACAGCCCAGTCAAATAATTGTTAACCAGTAATAACCACAGAATTTGCAGATGCATCTCTGGTCTGATCTCCAAGTGCAGAGCAGTATGAGAGAAGCACTGCTGTCCTCTCATGTGTCCTGCAGCTGCAGAGACTCCTCACCCCTCCCTATCTCAGTGTATCGTACATGCTGATCCTGTTTTTAAAAAAAAAAGGTACTTCAAATTCATAATTTGAAGTACCTTTTTGAAGGGAAAATCAGGCTCCACTCCCAGAAGGGTAACATCTTGGATCTGGTGCTGAGTTGAGAGACACAATCCCGTAACAACAACAACTTGTATTTATATAGCGCCTTTAACGTAGTAAAATGTCCCAAGGTGCTTCATAGGAGTATTAAAAGACAAAAAATTTGACACCAAGTCACATAATGAGAAATTAGGGCAGGTGACCAAAAGCTTGGTCAAAGAGGTAGGTTTTAAGGAGCGTCTTAAAGGAGGAAAGAGAGGTAGCGAGGCGGAGAGGTTTAGGCAGGGAATTCCAGAGCTTAGGCAAAAGAAGGCGCGGCCACCAAAGGTTGAGCGATTATAATCAGGGATGCTCAAGAGGGCAGAATTAGAGAAGCGCAGATATTTCGGGTGGTGGGTGGCGGGGGGGGGGGGCGGGGCTGAAGGAGATTACAGAGATAGGAAGGGGTGAGGCCATGGAGAGATTTGAAAACAAGGATGAGAATTTTGAAATCGAGGCATTGCTTAACCGGGAGCCAATGTAGATCAGCGAGCACAGGGGTGATGGGTGAACGGGACTTGGTGCGAGTTAGGACATGGGCAGCCGAGTTTTGGATGACCTCAAGTTTACGTAGGGTAGAATGTGGGAGGCCAGCCAGGAGTGCGTTGGAATAGTCAAGTCTAGAGGTAACAAGGGCATGGATGAGGGTTACAGCAGCGGATGAGCTGAGGCAAGGGCGGAGACAGGCGATGTTACAGAGGTGGAAATAGGCAGTTTTAGTTATGCTGCGGATATGTGGTCGGAAGCTCATTTCAGGGTCAAATATGACACCAAGGTTGCGAACAGTGTGGGAAAACCACAGTCTGTGCTGCAATAACTGACCCCTGGGGTGGGGGCGATTCCTGCGGGAATTCCATGTCAGGATGTTCGGAAAAAATAGAATCAGGCCCTCCTACACAGGGGGCACTATCCTCTGTGTATATTATAGGGAAAAGCAGCCCGATGTATATTATAGAGAATAGCAGCCCCTGTGTATATTATAGGGAATAGCAGCCCCTGTATATATTATAGGGAAAAGCAGCCCGATGTATATTATAGAGAATAGCAGCCCCTGTGTATACTATAGAGAATAGCAGCCCCTGTGTATGTTATAGAGAATAGCAGCCCCTGTGTATATTATAGAGAATAACAGCCCCTGTGTATGTTATAGAGAATAACAGCCCCTGTGTATGTTATAGGGAATAGCAGCCCCTGTGTATATTATAGAGAATAGCAGCCCCTGTGTATATTATAGAGAATAGCAGCCCGTGTGTATATTATAGAGAATAGCAGCCCCTGTGTATATTATAGGGAATAGCAGCCCCTGTGTATATTATAGGGAATAGCAGCCCCTGTGTATATTATAGGGAATAGCAGCCCCTGTGTATATTATAGAGAATAGCAGCCCCTGTGTATATTATAGAGAATAACAGCCCCTGTGTATATTATAGAGAATAGCAGCCCCTGTGTATACTATAGAGAATAGCAGCCCCTGTGTATGTTATAGAGAATAGCAGCCCCTGTGTATATTATAGAGAATAACAGCCCCTGTGTATGTTATAGAGAATAGCAGCCCCTGTGTATATTATAGAGAATAGCAGCCCCTGTGTATATTATAGGGAATAGCAGCCCCTGTGTATATTATAGGGAATAGCAGCCCCTGTGTATACTATAGGGAATAGCAGCCCCTGTGTATATTATAGAGAATAGCAGCCCCTGTGTATATTATAGAGAATAGCTGGGTACTGACTGAATTTCATAAGCTCTGCGCTAATCCAGTGCCCCTCCTGGTCAGTGTGGCTCGGCTACTCGCTGGAGAAACTGTCAGTGCCTCCAGGGCAGAACCTGTTCAGTAACAACCCGGTTCTGTGCTGGTTTTGTCATGAGCTGTGTGGTGCTGAGTGCTCATTGCTCTGTATAAAGTGGTCTTTGGATTCAGTGGCTGTTCTGTGGACCTCTCTGGGGAGTGGGAGCAGGGGTACAAGTGCAGCTGTTGATGAACAGATTCCTGCTCTGGCTGTGGGAGTTTCTGCCAGTTCGTGGACAGGACCAGTAATTGGCTGTGGTCACACTGCCCAGGTTCAACAAGTTTAGATTAAAAAGTCTGGAGGTTTTTTACTCTTTCTCAGTGTCTGTGAATCACTGAAGCACCTTCACTTGGCCTCAGTCTGTATGTTTGGCCTGTGGACGGGGGTGAGCTCGCTGGAGAGCAGCACAGTGGCCTGCCGAGGCCACTGCTGATGTACCGCCTGTGTCCTGAGCCCACTGCAGTCAGTCACTGAGAGCTGCAGCATGAGACAGGGTGAAGATCCATGCCTGCTGCCTCCGCCATATTCTAGATATCAAGCGGGACGACAGAGTTCCTGACCCCAGATTACTAGAGGAGGTGATGTCACTGAGTTTAATAACGTTTGTCAAGCACACACTCCTTGGTGGTTTGGTCATGTGTGTTGGGCGGAAGGTGAGCAGTTCCACAGAAAATCTCATGGAAGAACTTGCAGATGTTTCAAGGCTGCTGGGCCCGGGTTCCAAGATGTTTGCAGGAAGGGCTTGAAAACTTTTAACATTGAGACCACAAGCTGGGAACATGGCTGAGAATGAGAGGAATGAGGGCGAGGAGAGGAAAGCGCATCAGGGTTGAAGGGTTAACACTGCGAACTGTGGCGGGGACATCGCTCGAGAATGACTCTTCCACTCGCCATGTTAGGGAAAATTACTGAACAGCTCCGGCACATAAACCAGCCTCTGGCAACGGGCGTCTGTCGTATAGCCAGTAAGGTGGAGGCAGAGATACAGAGCAGTCAGCTCCTCGCCTCCCCTCCCACCTTCTCCCTCCCCCACCCCCTTCCCCACAACCTGCAAGGCGCAGTGTGTGGCACACGAGGGTGAGTGTGGGAGGGGTAGTGTGTGTGTGCGAGGTGCAGAGCGTGCGAGGGGTAGTGTGCGTGTGTGAGGTGTAGTGTGAGTGTGCATGCGGCAGTGTGCGAGGGTGAGTCTGAGGGGTAGTGTGTGAGTGCGAGGGGTAGTGTGCGAGTGCAAGCAGCAGTGTGCAAGGTGCAGTGTGTGAGTGTGCAAGCAGCAGTGTGCGAGGTGTAGTGAGTGTGCAAGCAGCAGTGTGCGAGGTGCAGTGTGCGAGTGTGCGAGGGGTAGTGTGAGAGTGCGAGGTCTAGGGTGCAAGCAGCAGTGTGTGAGGTGTAGTGAGAGTGTGCGAGGTGCAGTGTGTGAGTGCGAGCAGCAGTGTGTGAGGTGCAGTGTGAGTGTGCGAGCAGCAGTGTGCGAGGTACAGCGTGTGAGTGTGCGAGGTGCAGCGTGTGAGTGTGCAAGCAGCAGTGTGCGAGGTGCAGTGTGCGAGGTCGAGTGTGCGAGGGGTAGTGTGCAAGTGTGCGAGGGGTAGTGTGAGAGGTCTAGGGTCTAGGGTGTAAGCAGCAGTGTGCGAGGTGTAGGGAGTGTGTGCGAGCAGCAGTGTGCGAGGTGTAGTGAGTACGCGAGCAGCAGTGTGCGAGGTGCAGTGTGTGAGTGTGCAAGCAGCAGTGTGCAAGGGGTAGTGTGCGAGTGTGCGAGGGGTAGTGTGAGAGTGTGCGAGGTCTAGGGTGCAAGCAGCAGTGTGCGAGGTGTAGTGAGTGTGCGAGGTGCAGTGTGTGTGTGCGAGCAGCAGTGTGTGAGGTGCAGTGTGAGTGTGCGAGCAGCAGTGTGCAAGGTGCAGTAAGTGTGCAAGCAGCAGTGTGCGAGGTGTAGTGTGAGTGTGCGAGCAGCAGTGTGCGAGGTGTAGTGAGTGTGCGAGCAGCAGTGTGCGAGGTGTAGTGAGTGTGCGAGCAGCAGTGTGCGAGGTGTAGTGAGAGTGCGAGCAGCAGTGTGCGAGGTGCAGTGAGTGTGCGAGATGTAGTGAGTGTGAGCAGCAGTGTGCGAGGTGTAGTGAGTGTGCAAGCAGCAGTGTGCGAGGTGCAGTGTGTGTGTGCAAGCAGCAGTGCGCGAGGTGCCGTGTGTGAGTGTGCAAGCAGCAGTGTGCGAGGTGTAGTGAGAGTGCGAGCAGCAGTGTGTGAGAGTGTGCGAACAGCAGTGTGCGAGGTGTAGTGAGAGTGTGCGAGCAGCAGTGTGCGAGGTGTAGTGTGAGTGTGCGAGCAGCAGTGTGCGAGGTGTAGTGTGAGTGTGAGCAGCAGTGTGCGAGGTGTAGTGAGTGTGCGAGCAGCAGTGTGCGAGGTGTAGTGTGAGTGCGAGCAGCAGTGTGCGAGGTGTAGTGTGAGTGCGAGCAGCAGTGTGCGAGGTGTAGTGTGAGTGCGAGCAGCAGTGTGCGAGGTGTAGTGAGTGTGCGAGGTGCAGTGTGTGAGTGTGCAAGCAGCAGTGTGCGAGGTGTAGTGAGAGTGCGAGGTGCAGTGTGTGAGTGTGCGAGCAGCAGTGTGCGAGGTGTAGTGAGTGTGCGAGCAGCAGTGTGCGAGGTGCAGTGTGAGTGTGCAAGCAGCAGTGTGCGAGGTGCAGTGTGTGAGTGCGAGCAGCAGTGTGCGAGGTGTAGTGTGAGAGTCTGCGAGCAGCAGTGTGCGAGGTGTAGTGAGCGTGTGCAAGCAGCAGTGTGCGAGGTGCAGTGAGTGTGCGAGCAGCAGTGTGCGAGGTGCAGTGTGTGTGCGAGCAGCAGTGTGCGAGGTGCAGTGTGTGTGTGTGAGCAGCAGTGTGCGAGGTGTAGTGAGTGAGCGAGGTGTAGTGAGAGTGCGAGCAGCAGTGTGCGAGGTGCAGTGTGAGAGTGTGCGAGCAGCAGTGTGCGAGGTGTAGTGTGTGTGCGAGCAGCAGTGCGAGGTGTAGTGAGAGCGTGCGAGGTGTAGTGAGAGCGTGCGAGCAGCAGCGTGCGAGGTGTAGTGAGCGTGCGAGCAGCAGTGTGCGAGGTGTAGTGAGCGTGCGAGCAGCAGTGTGCGAGGTGTAGTGAGAGCGTGCGAGCAGCAGTGTGCGAGGTGTAGTGAGAGTGTGCGAGCAGCAGTGTGCGAGGTGTAGAGAGAGTGTGCGAGCAGCAGTGTGCGAGGTGTGTGTGTGAGCAGCAGTGTGCGAGGTGTAGTGAGAGTGTGCGAGCAGCAGTGTGCGAGGTGTAGTGAGAGTGTGCAAGCAGCAGTGTGCGAGGTGCAGTGTGAGTGTGCGAGGTGCAGTGTGTGAGTGTGCAAGCAGCAGTGTGCGAGGTGTAGTGAGTGCGAGCAGCAGTGTGCGAGGTGCAGTGTGAGTGTGCAAGCAGCAGTGTGCGAGGTGTAGTGAGACTGCAAGCAGCAGTGTGCGAGGTGCAGTGTGTGAGTGTGCGAGCAGCAGTGTGCGAGGTGTAGTGTGAGAGTCTGCGAGCAGCAGTGTGCGAGGTGTAGTGAGCGTGTGCAAGCAGCAGTGTGTGAGGTGCAGTGTGAGTGTGCGAGCAGCAGTGTGCGAGGTGTAGTGTGAGTGTGCGAGCAGCCGTGTGTGAGGTGCAGTGTGAGTGTGCAAGCAGCAGTGTGCGAGGTGTAGTGAGTGCGAGCAGCAGTGTGCGAGGTGCAGTGTGAGTGTGCAAGCAGCAGTGTGCGAGGTGTAGTGAGACTGCAAGCAGCAGTGTGCGAGGTGCAGTGTGTGAGTGTGCGAGCAGCAGTGTGCGAGGTGTAGTGAGAGTCTGCGAGCAGCAGTGTGCGAGGTGTAGTGAGCGTGTGCAAGCAGCAGTGTGCGAGGTGCAGTGAGTGTGCGAGCAGCAGTGTGCGAGGTGCAGTGTGTGTGCGAGCAGCAGTGTGCGAGGTGCAGTGTGTGTGTGTGAGCAGCAGTGTGCGAGGTGTAGTGAGTGAGCGAGGTGTAGTGAGAGTGCGAGCAGCAGTGTGCGAGGTGCAGTGTGAGAGTGTGCGAGCAGCCGTGTGCGAGGTGTAGTGTGTGTGCGAGCAGCAGTGCGAGGTGTAGTGAGAGCGTGCGAGGTGTAGTGAGAGCGTGCGAGCAGCAGCGTGCGAGGTGTAGTGAGCGTGCGAGCAGCAGTGTGCGAGGTGTAGTGAGCGTGCGAGCAGCAGTGTGCGAGGTGTAGTGAGAGCGTGCGAGCAGCAGTGTGCGAGGTGTAGTGAGAGTGTGCGAGCAGCAGTGTGCGAGGTGTAGAGAGAGTGTGCGAGCAGCAGTGTGCGAGGTGTGTGTGTGAGCAGCAGTGTGCGAGGTGTAGTGAGAGTGTGCGAGCAGCAGTGTGCGAGGTGTAGTGAGAGTGTGCAAGCAGCAGTGTGCGAGGTGCAGTGTGAGTGTGCGAGGTGCAGTGTGAGTGTGCAAGCAGCAGTGTGCGAGGTGTAGTGAGTGCGAGCAGCAGTGTGCGAGGTGCAGTGTGAGTGTGCAAGCAGCAGTGTGCGAGGTGTAGTGAGACTGCAAGCAGCAGTGTGCGAGGTGCAGTGTGTGAGTGTGCGAGCAGCAGTGTGCGAGGTGTAGTGTGAGAGTCTGCGAGCAGCAGTGTGCGAGGTGTAGTGAGCGTGTGCAAGCAGCAGTGTGTGAGGTGCAGTGTGAGTGTGCGAGGTGTAGTGTGAGTGTGCGAGCAGCCGTGTGTGAGGTGCAGTGTGAGTGTGCAAGCCGCAGTGTGCGAGGTGCAGTGTGTGTGCGAGCAGCAGTGTGCGAGGTGTAGTGTGAGTGTGCGAGGTGTAGTGAGAGTGTGCAAGCAGCAGTGTGCGAGGTGTAGTGAGAATGTGCGAGCAGCAGTGTGCGAGGTGTAGTGAGAGTGTGCGAGGTGCAGTGTGAGAGTGTGCGAGCAGCAGTGTGCGAGGTGTAGTGTGAGTGTGCGAGGTGCAGTGTGAGAGTGTGCGAGCAGCAGTGTGCGAGGTGTAGTGTGAGTGTGCGAGCAGCAGTGTGCGAGGTGTAGTGAGAGTGTGCGAGCAGCAGTGCGGTGCTGATTTGCATTTCAAGTGGCTTTACCCATCTGTGTGCAGCAGCACTCACTGAGCATCCCCCTGTGTTGCTGCTGAACAGTCTGTTGTGACTCACTGAGACTCGGACCCTGTGTGCAGCTCTGCCCTCTGATTGTGAGAGCTCGGCACTGCTACACTCTACATCAGCCCTGCTTCACTCAGCCTACAGGAGCCTGTTAATAAGAGATCAACTTAGTCCCCGAGCGCTGTCCTTTGATGGATTGCCTGCAGTGGAGTGTTGCAGGAGCCAGCACTTCCATTGTTTACCACTAGCTCGTCACTGGGCCCTGCCTGGCAGCAGCTGTCGCTTGGCTTTGTTGCTCAGACTCGGAGATTCAGCCCTCCCGCTCCTCCAGCTCACTCTCCTTGCTGTGGACCTGCTCTCTGCTCCCTGATGCTCGTTCTCTTCCATTCAGCCTGTGCTGTGTGCTGAGCTGCTGGATCAGACACTGAAGGAAAACACCATTGAATATGGAGCCCCTCAGCCATCATGGCTTGCCTCGACTCTCCTGGATCGACACTCTCTACAGCAGTATGTCTCTCTCCCTCTCTCCCTCTCGCTGTTGATCTGTGCTTGGCTGTTTGCGTCTGGTCCCTACCGTGCTCAACTGTGCGAGTGCCACATTCTCCACACCTTTCTAAAAGGTGTTATAATTAACTACTGCAGCCCATCACTGGGATTTAGTGTAACGGTGGGTGTGTGAAATGTTCGCACTGTGTCCATTTCAACTGTGACTAGCACCAGGCTGTACAATTCAGAACCTGCCCTCGGGTCCAGTACTGCTGGGTACAGGCCTGTCAATGTGTAAAACTGGGGTACAGTACTGCTGGGTACAGGTCTGTCACTATGTAAAACTGGGGTACAGTACTGGTGGGTACAGGTCTGTCACTGTATAACACTGGGGTACAGTACTGGTGGGTGCAGGTCTGTCGCTGTATAACACTGGGGTACAGTACTGGTGGGTGCAGGTCTGTCGCTGTATAACACTGGGGTACAGTACTGCTGGGTACAGGTCTGTCACTGTGTAACACTGGGGTACAGTACTGGTGGGTGCAGGTCAGTCACTGTATAACACGGGTACAGTACTGGTGGGTACAGGTCAGTCACTGTATAAAACGGGCACAGTACTGCTGGGCACAGGTCTGTCACTTTATACACTGGGGTACAGTACTGGTGGGTACAGATCTGTCACTATACTGGGGGACAGTACTGGTGGGAACAGGTCTGTCGCTGTATAACACGGGTACAGTACTGGTGGGTACAGGTCTGTCACTGTATAACATGGGCACAGTATTGTTGGGCACAGGTCTGTCGCTGTATAACGGGTACAGTACAGGTGGGCACAGGTCTGTCACTGTATAACACGGGTACAGTATTGGTGGGTACAGGTCTGTCACTGTGTAACACGGGTACAGTACTGCTGGGTACAGGTCTGTCACTGTATAACACTGGGGTACAGTACTGGTGGGTACAGGTCAGTCACTGTATAACACTGGGGTACAGTACTGGTGGGTCCAGGTCTGTCACTGCATAACACTGGGTTACAGTACTGGCGGGTACAGGTCTGTCACTGTATAGCACTGGGGTACAGTACTGGTGGGTACAGGTGTGTAACTAACACTGGGATACAGTACTGGTGGGTACAGGTCTGTCACTGTATAACACTGGGGTACAGTACTGGTGGGTACAGGTCTGTCACTGTATAACACGGGTACAGTACTGGTGGATACAGGTCTGTCACTAAAACTGGGGTACAGTACTATTGGGTACAGGTCTGTCACTATAACTCGGGTACAGTACTGCTGGGTACAGGTCTGTCACTATAACACGGGTACAGTACTGGTGGGTACAGGTCAGTCACTGTATAACACAGGTACAGTACGGGTGGGTACAGATCTGTCACTGTATAATACTGGGGTGCAGTACTGGTGGGTACAGGTCTGTCGCTAATGGGTACAGTACTGGTGGGTACAGGTCTGTCGCTGTATAACGGGTACAGTACTGGTATGTACAGGTCTGTCACTTTATACACGGGTACAGTACAGGTGGCTACAGGTCTGTCACTGTATAACACGGGTACATTACTGCTCGGTATATGTCTGTCACTGTAACACTGGGGTACAGTACTGGTAGGTACAGGTCTGTCACTTTATTGCGGGTACAGTACTGGTGGGTACAGGTCAGTCGCTGTATAACACTGGGATACAGTACTGGTGGGCACAGGTCTGTCGCTGTATAACATTGGGCTACAGTACTGGAAGGTACAGGTCTGTCACTTTATTGCGGGTACAGTACTGGTGGGTACAGGTCAGTCACTGTAAAACAGTGGGGCACAGTACTGGTGGGCACAGGTCTGTCACTATAATACGGGTACAGTACTGCTGGGCACAGGTCTGTCACTATACACTGGGATACAGTACTGGTGGGCACAGGTCTGTCACTGTATAACACGGGTACACTACTGGTGGGTACAGGTGTGTCATTATGTAACACTGGGGTACAGTACTGGTGGGTACAGGTGTGTAACTAACACTGGGGGAGCAGTACCGGTGGGCACAGGTTTGTCACTGTAAAGCTGGGGTACAGTACTGGTGGGTACAGGTCTGTCACTGTATAACGGGCACAGTATTGGTGGGCACAGGTCTGTCACTATAACACGGGTACAGTACTGCTGCGCACAGGACTGTCACTGTATAAAACGGGCACAGTACTGCTGGGCACAGGTCTGTCACTTTATACACTGGGGTACAGTACTGGTGGGTACAGATCTGTCACTATACTGGGGGACAGTACTGGTGGGAACAGGTCTGTCGCTGTATAACACGGGTACAGTACTGGTGGGTACAGGTCTGTCACTGTATAACATGGGCACAGTATTGTTGGGCACAGGTCTGTCGCTGTATAACGGGTACAGTACAGGTGGGCACAGGTCTGTCACTGTATAACACGGGTACAGTACTGGTGGGTACAGGTCTGTCACTGTATAACGGGCACAGTATTGGTGGGCACAGGTCTGTCACTATAACACGGGTACAGTACTGCTGGGCACAGGTCTGTCACTGTATAACACGGGTACAGTATTGGTGGGTACAGGTCTGTCACTGTATAACCACTGGGGTACAGTACTGGTGGGTACAGGTCTGTCACTGTATAACACTGGGTTACAGTACTGGCAGGTACAGGTCTGTCACTGTATAACACTGGGGTACAGTACTGGTGGGTCCAGGTCTGTCACTGTATAACACTGGGGTACAGTACTGGTGGGCACAGGTCTGTCGCTGTATAACACTGGGGTACAGTACTGGTAGGTACAGGTCTGTCGCTGAGTAACACTGGGGGACAGTACTGGTGGGCACAGGTCTGTCGCTGTATAACACGGGTACAGTAATGGTGGGTGATATACCTATCAATTCGTCCAATGAAAAGCGACGAGTTAAGAAAGTAACTATAGGTTTTTATTGACTAAATAACAGAGCCCACCCTCGTGGGTGATCGGATCCAAGAAGGAGGAATACCAGCCAGTCGACCACCTTTATACCCGGGCAGGTAGGCGGAGCCATGGGCGGAGTCGGCAGTGGTCAGCCCAGGTATAGCAGCGTGATAAGAGGCGACCTCGTACAGTGATACAACAATGTGAACAGTGATAAATATAGGGAAACGATCTAACAGTGATAACTATAGTGTAACGATAGTGAACGGTAAAAGTGGTTTACCACATTCACCCCTTGTTTAGATTTGAGTCCGGCGGGGTGAAGTGTACTACCAGTTCTGGTATGTCAGTCTGTCCGGAGGCCTCGTAAGCCTGTCTGATCGTCGCAGCGGCGGTGTTGCGTTCTCCGGTGTTAATGCTGGCGTCTGCAAGGTAGGCGAAGGCTCTTGGGGTTCCGGTGTACCGTCTACCTGGGCTGGAATTGGGGGGGTGGTGGGGGGGGGGGGTAGCGGTGGTGTCTCCGGAGTGCCCGAGGGTGCGAGGTCTCGTAAGGAGACTGTGTCCTCCTGCCCGTCTGGGTATGCCACGTAGGCGTACTGGGGGTTGGCGTGCAGGAGGTTCACCCTCTCGACCAGGGGGTCCGTTTTATGGGCCCTCACGTGCTTTCGCAGCAAGACAGGTCCCGGAGAGGTCAGCCAGGTTGGTAGCGTGGTTCCCGTAGTCGACTTCCTGGGGAAAACAAACATTCGTTCATGGGGGGTGGCGTTAATGGCAGTGCAAAGTAGTGACCGGGTGGAATGCAGCGCCGCCGGGAGGACCTCCTGCCAGCGAGAGGTTGGGAGGCCCTTAGACTTTAAGGCTAAGAGGACGGCCTTCCATACCGTCGCGTTCTCTCTTTCCACCTGGCCGTTCCCTCGGGGGTTGTGGCTGGTGGTCCTGCTAGTGGCGATGCCTCTCGCTAGTGGGAACTGACGGAGTTCCTCGCTCGTGAAGGAGGCGCCCCGGTCACTATGTATATAGTTTGGGAACCCGAACAAGGCAAAGAGGTTGTTCAGGCATTTAACGACCGTGGTGCTGGTCATGTCTGGGCAGGGGAAGGCAAAGGGGAAACGGGTGTACTCATCAACAATGTTGAGGAAGTACACATTACGGTCAGAGGACGGGAGGGGCCCCTTAAAATCGATGCTCAAACGCTCGAAGGGGCGGGTGGCCTTGATCAGGCTTGCTCTGTCCGGCCTAAAGAAGTGCGGTTTGCACTCGGCACAGGTCTGGCAGTTCCTGGTCATGGTCCTGACCTCCTCGATGGAGTAGGTCAGGTTGCGGGCCTTAATGAAGTGGTAAAGCCTGGTGACCCCGGGGTGGCAGAGGTCGTTGTGGAGGGTCTGAAGTCTATCAATTTGCGCGCTGGCGCATGTAATTCGCGATAGAGCGTCAGGGGGTTCGTTCAGCTTACCAGGCCGGTACAAGATATCATAATCGTAGGTGGATAGCTCGATTCTCCACCTCAAGATCTTGTCGTTCTTGATTTTACCCCTCAGCTTGTTATTAAACATAAAAGCGACCGAACGCTGGTCGGTGAGGAGGGTAAATCGCTTGCCTGCGAGGTAATGCCTCCAGCGGCGTACCGCTCCACAATCGCCTGGGCCTCCTTCTCGACCGAAGAGTGTCGGATCTCAGGGCCCTGTAGGGTCCTTGAGAAGAAGGCCACCGGTCTCCCCTCCTGGTTGAGGGTAGCGGCTAGGGCGAAGTCGGATGCATCGCTCTCCACTTGGAAGGGGATGGACTCATCCACTGCGTGCATAGTGGCCTTAGCAATGTCTCCCCTGATGAGGGAGAAGGCCGCGCGCGCTTCTTCCGTAAGGGGGAAGGAGGTGGACTTCATGAGGGGTCTGGCTTTGTCCGCATAATTCGGCACCCATTGGGCATAGTAGGCGAAGAGCCCCAGGGTTCTCTTCAGCGCCTTTGGACAGTGGGGAAGGGGTAGCTCCATGAGGGGACGCATTCTTTCGGGATCGGGGCCGATGATTCCGTTCTCTACTACGCAGCCGAGGATGGCAAGGCGCGAGGTGTTAAACACACATTTCTCCTTATTGTAGGTGAGGTTCAGCCGTTGGGCCGTACGGAGGAATCTTTCCAGATTAGCGTCATGGTCTTGCCGGTCGCGGCCGCAGATGGTGACGTTATCTAGATAGGGGAACGTGGCTTGCAGCCCGTTCTGGTCAACCATCCGGTCCATCTCCCTTTGGAAGACCGAAACCCCGTTGGTGACGCCGAAGGGGACCCTAAGGAAGTGGTAGAGGCGGCCATTCGCCTCGAAGGCGGTATACTGGCGGTCCTCGGGGCGGATAGGGAGTTGGTGGTAGGCCGACTTAAGGTCGATGGTAGAGAATACCCGGTATTGAGCAATCTGATTGACCATATCAGATATGCGGGGAAGGGGGTATGCGTCCAGCTGGGTGTACCGGTTTATGGTTTGGCTGTAGTCGATGACCAGGCGGTTTTTATTGCCGGTCTTAACGACTACAACCTGGGCACGCCAGGGGCTGCTGCTCCCCTCGATGATGCCCTCCTTCAGGAGACGCTGCACCTCAGAGCTAATGAAAGCTCTGTCCCCGGAGCTGTACCGCCTGCTCTTGGTAGCGACGGGTTTGCAGTCGGGGGTGAGGTTAGCGAACAGGGAAGGTGGCGGGACCTTGAGGGTGGATAGGCCGCAGGTGTTACGCGGTGGGCGATTTAAAGGCTGCTGGTTGTCGACTGTGAGCGGGGGGAGGGGTCCACCGTATGCTAGAGTGACGCTTTGGAGGTGGGATTGAAAATCCAGCCCTAGTAGGACGGCAGCGCAGAGCTGGGGCAGGACGAGGAGTTTAAAGTTTTTATACTCCGTGCCCTTAACCGACAGGGTCACAACACAGTAGCCGCTGATGTCTGTGGCGTGGGACCTCGATGCCATCGAGATCCGGTTGCGCGTTGGCTGGACAGTGAGGGAGTAGTGGCTCACCGTGTCTGGATGTATGAAGCTCTCCGTGCTTCCGCTGTCGAACAGGCAGGTCGTGGCGTGGCCGTCTACTTTGATGTCCATCATTGACTTGGACAGCTGATGCGGGCGAGCTTGGTCTAGTGTGACGGAGGCTAGTGTGTGGCTGAGCGGGTCGCTGTAGTCTGTAGGTGAAGCGGTCGTCAGGTCTGGAGGTAAGGTGGCAGTCGAGCGTGGTGGGTAAAATGGAGGCGCCCACGAGGTGGGGCAAAATGGTGGAGAAGATGGCTGCCCCCACAACCCACATGAGGCACTGCTGGCGTCGGTTGCCTGGATCAAAGATGGCCACCCCCATTGCTCATCTGTGGCCTTGATAGAAGATGGCCGCCCCCACAGTTCGCATGAGGCACTGCTGGCCTCTGCTGCTCTCCCTCTGCAGGCCTTCGCGAAGTGGCCTTTCTTCAGGCAGCTGGAGCACGTCGCGTTTTTGGCTGGGCAGCGCGACCTCGGGTGTTTCGCCTGCCCACAGAAGAAGCAGCCGGCGGCCCGGTCGCGGGGGTCCGAAGTCGCAGCCGGTACCGGGGGTGGCGGTCCCGATTGGGTCCGGGACGCCGACGCTGAGGTAGGTCCCGGGGGCGGCGCTACGAGGGGTATTGCGGTCGGGGTCGGGCCCGAGCCCCAGAGTCGCGAACTGTACCTGGAATACACCTCGAGGTCCCGCTGGGTCACTTCTAGGGAGTAGGCCAAGGCTGCAGCTGTGTTCAGGTCGAGGTCCTTTGATTCCAGCAGTCTCTGCCGTGAGTAGTCGGACCGAAGGCCTTTCACGAAGGCATCACGGATGTTATCTTCAGTGTTTTCTGCAGCCGATACTGCTTTAAAGTCACAGTCCCTGCCGAGTGTTCGTAGCGCCCGTAAAAATTCAGCTACAGACTCTCCTGGCTGTTGCGGGCGGGATCTTAGGAGGTGTCTGGCATACATGGAATTTACCGGGTTCCGGTACTGCTGTTTCAGTAGGTTGATAGCGGCCTCGTAAGTAGTAATGTCCTGGATGAGTGCGTATACTTTAGGGCTCGCTTGGGCGGTCAGAACTCTCAGTTTGGATCTCTGAGGGACGCCGGATTCTTCCAGGTAGGATTCGAAGCAGCACAGCCAGTGTTTGAAGTCGAGGGCTGCGTTTGTTGCTTGTGGGTTTAGATCCAGGTACGGTGGTTTGAGGGCTCGCAGCCAAGCCGGCTGCTGTGGCTGTTGTAGCTGGGCGTCTGGCTGGTCGTTTGGCTGCTCCGTTGACTGGTTGTTTGGCTGCTCAAGTGACGACATTTTAAAATTTAGTCAATAAAATTGATATACCTATCAATTCGTCCAATGAAAAGCGACGAGTTAAGAAAGTAACTATAGGTTTTTATTGACTAAATAACAGAGCCCACCCTCGTGGGTGATCGGATCCAAGAAGGAGGAATACCAGCCAGTCGACCACCTTTATACCCGGGCAGGTAGGCGGAGCCATGGGCGGAGTCGGCAGTGGTCAGCCCAGGTATAGCAGCGTGACAAGAGGCGACCTCGTACAGTGATACAACAATGTGAACAGTGATAACTATAGGGAAACGATCTAACAGTGATAACTATAGTGTAACGATAGTGAACGGTAAAAGTGGTTTACCACAGTGGGTACAGGTCTGTCACTGTATAACACGGTTACAGTATTGGTGGGCACAGGTCTGTCACTGTATAACACCGGTACAGTACTGCTGGGCACAGGCCTGTCACTGTATAACACTGGGGTACAGTACTGGTGGGTACAGGTCAGTCACTGTATAACACTGGGGTACAGTACTGGTGGGTCCAGGTCTGTCACTGCATAAAACTGGGTTACAGTACTGGCGGGTACAGGTCTGTCACTGTATAGCACTGGGGTACAGTACTGGTGGGTGCAGGTGCGTACAGGACTGTCACTGTATAACACTGGGGTACAGTACTGGTGGGTACAGGTGTGTCACTATGTAACACTGGGGTACAGTACTGGTGGGTACAGGTGTGTAACTAACACTGGGATACAGTACTGGTGGGTACAGGTCTGTCACTGTATAACACGGGTACAGTACTGGTGGATACAGGTCTGTCACTAAAACTGGGGTACAGTACTATTGGGTACAGGTCTGTCACTATAACTCGGGTACAGTACTGCTGGGTACAGGTCTGTCACTGTATAACACTGGGGTACAGTACTGGTGGGTACAGGTCTATCGCTAATGGGTACAGTACTGGTGGGTACAGGTCTGTCGCTGTATAACGGGTACAGTACTGGTATGTACAGGTCTGTCACTTTATACACGGGTACAGTACTGGTGGGTACAGGTCTGTCACTGTATAACACTGGGGTACAGTACAGGTGGCTACAGGTCTGTCACTGTATAACACGGGTACATTACTGCTCGGTATATGTCTGTCACTGTATAACACTGGGGTACAGTACTGGTAGGTACAGGTCTGTCACTTTATTGCGGGTACAGTACTGGTGGGTACAGGTCAGTCGCTGTATAACACTGGGATACAGTACTGGTGGGCACAGGTCTGTCGCTGTATAACATTGGGCTACAGTACTGGTAGGTACACGTCTGTCACTTTATTGCGGGTACAGTACTGGTGGGTACAGGTCAGTCACTGTAAAACAGTGGGGCACAGTACTGGTGGGCACAGGTCTCTCACTATAACACGGGTACAGTACTGCTGGGCATAGGTCTGTCACTGTATACACTGGGATACAGTACTGGTGGGCACAGGTCTGTCACTGTATAACATGGGTACAGTAATGGTGGGTAAAGGTCTGTCACTGTACAACACGGTTACAGTATTGGCGGGTACAGGTCTGTCACTGTATAACACTGGGGTACAGTACTGGTGGGTACAGGTGTGTAACTAACACTGGGATACAGTACTGGTGGGTACAGGTCTGTCACTGTATAACACGGGTACAGTACTGGTGGATACAGGTCTGTCACGAAAACTGGGGTACAGTATTGGGTACAGGTCTGTCACTATAACTCGGGTACAGTACTGCTGGGTACAGGTCTGTCACTGTATAACTCTGGGGTACAGTACTGGTGGGTACAGGTCTATCGCTAATGGGTACAGTACTGGTGGGTACAGGTCTGTCGCTCTACAACGGGTACAGTACTGGTATGTACAGGTCTGTCACTTTATACACTGGGGTACAGTACTGGTGGGTACAGGTCTGTCACTTTATTGCGGGTACAGTACTGGTGGGTACAGGTCAGTCACTGTAAAACAGTGGGGCACAGTACTGGTGGGCACAGGTCTCTCACTATAACACGGGTACAGTACTGCTGGGCATAGGTCTGTCACTGTATACACTGGGATACAGTACTGGTGGGCACAGGTCTGTCACTGTATAACATGGGTACAGTAATGGTGGGTAAAGGTCTGTCACTGTACAACACGATTACAGTATTGGTGGGCACAGGTCTGTCACTGTATAACACCGGTACAGTACTGCTGGGCACAGGCCTGTCACTGTATAACACTGGGGTACAGTATTGGTGGGTCCAGGTCTGTCACTGCATAACACTGGGGTACAGTACTGGCGGGTACAGATCTGCCACTGTATAACACTGGGGTACATTACTGGTGGGTACAGGTCAGTCACTTTATAACATGGGTACAGTACTGGTGGGTACAAGTCTGTCACTGTATAACACGGGTACAGTACTGGTGGGTCCAGGTCTGTCACTGTATAACACTGGGGTACAGTACTGGTGGGTTCAGGTCTGTCGCTGTATAACACGGGTACAGTACTGGTAGGTACAGGTCTGTCACTGAGTAACACTGGGGTACATTACTGGTGGGCACAGGTCTGTCGCTGTATAACACGGGTACAGGAATGGTGGGTACAGGTCTGTCACTATAACACGGTTACAGTATTGGTGGGCACAGGTTTGTCACTGTATAACACTGGTACAGTACTGGTGGGCACAGGTCTGTCGCTGTATAACACGGGTACAGGAATGGTGGGTACAGGTCTGTCACTGTATAACACGGTTACAGTATTGGTGGGCACAGGTCTGTCGCTGTATAACACGGGTACAGTACTGGTGGGCACAGGTCTGTCGCTGTATAACGGGTACAGTACTGGTAGGTACAGGTCTGTCACTTTATTGTGGGTACAGTACTGGTGGGTACAGGTCAGTCACTAAAACACTGGGGTACAGTACTGGTGGGTGTAGGTCTGTTACTGTATACACTGGGGGACAGTTCTGGTGGGCACAGGTCTGTCACTGTATAACACGGATACAGTACCGCTGGGCACAGGTCTGTCACTGTATACAGTGGGGTACAGTACTGGTGGGCACAGGTCTTTCACTGTATAACACGGGTACAGTACTGGTGGGTACAGGTGTATCACTGTAACACGGGTACAGTACTGGTGGGTACAGGTGTGTAACTAACACTGGGTACAGTACTGCTGGGCACAGGTCTGTCACTGTGTAACACTGGGGTACAGTACCGGTGGACACAGGTCTGTTCCTGTATAACACTGGGAGTACAGTACTGGTGGGTACAGGTCTGTCACTGTATAACACGGGTACAGTACTGCTCGGTACAGGTCTGTCACTGTATAACACTGGGATACAGTACTGGTGGTCACAGGTCTGTCGCTGTATAACGGGTACAGTACTGGTAGGTACAGGTCTGTCACTTTATTGTGGGTACAGTACTGGTGGGTACAGGTCAGTCACTAACACTGGGGTACAGTACCGGTGGACACAGGTCTGTCCCTGTATAACACTGGTACAGTATTGGTGGGTACAGGTCTGTCACTGTATAACTGGGGTACAGTACTGGTGGGTACAGGTCTAGCACTGTATAACACTGGGAGTACAGTACTGGTGGGTACAAGTCTGTCGCTGTGTAACACTGGGGTACATTACTGGTTGGTACAGGTCTGTCACTGTGTAACGGGTACAGTACTAGTCGGTACTGGTCTGTCACTGTATAACACTGGGGTACAGTACTGGTGGGTACAGGTCTGTCACCGTATAACACTGGGGTACAGTACTGGTGGGTACAGGTCTGTCGCTGTATAACACTGGGGTACAGTACTGGTGGGTACAGGTCTGTCACTGTATAACATGGGTACAGTACTGCTCGGTACAGATCTGTCACTGTATAACACTGGGGTACAGTACTGGTGGGTTCGGGTCTGTCAGTGTATAACACTGGGATACAGTACTGGTGGTCACAGGTCTATCGCTGTATAACACTGGGATACAGTACTGGTAGGTACAGGTCTGTCACTTTATTGTGGGTACAGTACTGGTGGGTACAGGTCAGTCACTAAAACACTGGGGTACAGTACTGGTAGGTACATGTCTGTCATTTTATAACGGGTACAGTACTGGTGGGTACAGGCTGTCACTGTATAAACTGGGATACAGTACTGGTGGGTGTAGGTCTGTTACTGTATACACTGGGGGACAGTTCTGGTGGGCACAGGTCTGTCACTATAACACGGATACAGTACCGCTGGGCACAGGTCTGTCACTGTATACAGTGGGGTACAGTACTGGTGGGCACAGGTCTTTCACTGTATAACGGGTACAGTACTGGTGGGTACAAGTGTGTCACTGTGTAACACGGGTACAGTACTGGTGGGTACAGGTCTGTCTCCGTGTAACATGGGTACAGTACTGGTGGGTACAGGTGCGTCACTAACACTGGGGGAGCAGTACTGGTGGGCACAGGTCTGTCACTGTATAACACGTGTACGGTACTGCTGGGTACAAGTCTGTCACTGTATCACACTGGGGTACAATACCGGTGGACACAGGTCTGTCCCTGTATAACACTGGTACAGTACTGGTGGGTACAGGTCTGTCACTGTGTAACACTGGGGTACAGTACTGGTGGGTACAGGTCTGTCACTGTATAACACTGGGGTACAGTACCGGTGGACACAGGTCTGTCCCTGTATAACACTGGTACAGTACTGGTGGGTACAGGTCTGTCACTGTATAACACTGGGATACAGTACTGGTGGGCACAGGTCTGTCGCTGTATAACGGGTACAGTACTGGTAGGTACAGGTCTGTCACTTTATTGTGGGTACAGTACTGGTGGGTACAGGTCAGTCACTAACACTGGGGGAGCAGTACTGGTGGGCACAGGTCTGTCACTGTAACACTGGGGTACAGTACCGGTGGACACAGGTCTCCCTGTATAACTGGGGTACAGTACTGGAGGGTACAGGTCTAGCACTGTATAACACTGGGGTACAGTACTGGTGGGTACAGGTGTGTAACTAACACTGGGGTACAGTACTGGTGGGTACAGGTGTGTCACTGTAACATGGGTACAGTACTGGTGGGTACAGGTCTGTCACTGTGTAACACGGGTACAGTACTAGTCGGTACTGGTCTGTCACTGTATAACACTGGGGTACAGTACTGGTGGGTAGAGGTCTGTCACCGTCTAACAGTGGTACAGTACTGGGGCGTACAGGTCTGTCACTGTATAACACTGGGGTACAGTACTGCTGGGTACAGGTCTGTCACTGTATAACACTGGGGTACAGTACTGGTGGGTACAGGTCTGTCACCGTATAACACGGGTACAGTACTGGTGGGTACAGGTCTGTCGCTGTATAACACTGGGGTACAGTACTGGTGGGTACAGGTCTGTCACTGTATAACACTGGGGTGCAGTACTGTTGGGTACAGGTCTGTCACTGTATAACTGGGGTACAGTACTGGTGGGTACAGCTCTGGCACTGCATAACACTGGGGTACAGTACTAGTGGGTACAGGTCTGTCACTGTAACACGGGTACAGTACTAGTCGGTACTGGTCTGTCACTGTGTAACACTGGGGTACAGTACTGGTGGGTACAGGTCTGTCACTGCATAACACGGGCACAGTATTGGTGGGCACAAGTCTGTCACTGTATAACGGGTACAGTATTGGTGGGTACAGGTCTGTCACTGTATAACCACTGGGGTACAGTACTGGTGGGTACAGGTCTGTCACTGTATAACACTGGGTTACAGTACTGGTGGGTACAGGTCAGTCACTTTATAACACGGGTACAGTACTGTTGGGTACAGGTCTGTCACTGTATAACACTGGGGTACAGTACTGGTGGGTACAGGTCTGTCACTGTATAACACTGGGGTACAGTACTGGTGGATGCAGGTCTGTCACTGTATAACACCGGTACAGTACTGCTCGGTACATGTCTGTCACTGTATAACACTGGGGTACATTACTGGTGGGCACAGGTCTGTCGCTGTATAACATGGGTACAGTAATGGTGGGTACAGGTCTGTCACTGTATAACACGGTTACAGTATTGGTGGGCACAGGCCTGTCACTGCATAACACTGGGGCACAGTACTGGCGGGTCCAGGTCAGTCACTTTATAACATGGGTACATTACTGGTGGGCACAGGTCTGTCGCTGTATAACGGGTACAGTACTGGTAGGTACAGGTCTGTCAATTTATTGTGGGTACAGTACTGGTGGGTACAGGTCAGTCACTAAAACACTGGGGTACAGTACTGGTGGGTACAGGCTGTCACTGTATAAACTGGGATACAGTACTGGTGGGTGTAGGTCTGTTACTGTATATACTGGGGGACAGTTCTGGTGGGCACAGGTCTGTCACTATAACACGGATACAGTACCGCTGGGCACAGGTCTGTCACTATACAGTGGGGTACAGTACTGGTGGGCACAGGTCTTTCACTGTATAACACGGGTACAGTACTGGTGGGTACAGGTGTATCACTGTGTAACACGGGTACAGTACTGGTGGGTACAGGTGTGTAACTAACACTGGGTACAGTACTGGTGGGTACAGGTGTGTCACTGTGTAACACGGGTACAGTACTGGTGGGTACAGGTCTGTCACCGTGTAACACTGGTACAGTACTGGTGGGTACAAGTCTGTCACTGTATAACACTGGTACAGTACTGGTGGGTACAGGTCTGTCACTGTATAACCACTGGGGTACAGTACTGGTGGGTACAGGTCAGTCACTTTATAACACGGGTACAGTACTGGTGGGTACAGGTCTGTCACTGTATAACGCTGGGGTACAGTACTGGTGGGTACAGGTCTGTCACTGTATAACACTGGGGTACAATACTGGTGGGTACAGGTCTGTCACTGTATAACACGGGTACAGTACTGCTCGGTACAGGTCTGTCACTGTATAACACTGGGGTACAGTACTGGTGGGTTCAGGTCTGTCACTGTACAACACTGGGATACAGTACTGGTGGTCACAGGTCTGTCGCTGTATAACGGGTACAGTACTGGTAGGTACAGGTCTGTCACTTTATTGTGGGTACAGTACTGGTGGGTATAGGTCAGTCACTAACACTGGGGGAGCAGTACTGGTGGGCACAGGTCTGTCACTGTAACACTGGGGTACAGTACCGGTGGACACAGGTCTGTCCCTATATAACACTGGTACAGTACTGGTGGGTACAGGTCTGTCACTGTGTAACACTGGGGTACAGTACTGGTGGGTACAGGTCTGTCACTGTATAACTGGGGTACAGTACTGGTGGGTACAGGTCTAGCAGTGTATAACACTGGGAGTACAGTACTGGTGGGTACAAGTCTGTCGCTGTGTAACACGGGTACATTACTGGTTGGTACAGGTCTGTCACTGTGTAACACTGGGGTACAGTACTGGTGGGTACAGGTCTGTCACTGTATAACACTGGGGTACAGTACTGGTGGGTACAGGCCTGTCACTGTAAAGCACTGGGGTACAGTACTGGTGGGTACAGGTCTGTCACTAACACTGGGGTACAGTAGAGGTGGGTACAAGTCTCTCACTGTATAACACTGGGGTACAGTACTGGTGGGTACAGTTCTCTCTGTATAACACTGGGTTACAGTACTGGTGGGTACTGGTCTGTCACTGTAACACGGGGGTACAGGTCTGTCACTGTGTAACACTGGGGTACTGTACTGGTGGGTACAGGTCTGTCACTATTATAAAAGATGTAATAGCAGAGCACTTGGAAAGCAGTGACAGGATCGGACAAAGTCAACATGGATTTACAAAAGGTAAATCGTGGTTGACTAATCTACTGGAATTTTTTTTGAGGATGTAACTGGTAAAATAGATAAGGGAGAACCAGTGGATGTGGTGTATTTGGACTTTCAGAAGGCTTTCAATAAGGTCCCGCATAAGAGATTAGCATGCAAAGTTAAGGCACATGGGATTGGGGGCAAGGTATTGACTTGGATAGAGAACTGGTTGGCAGGCAGAAAGCAAAGAGTTGGAATAAACGGCTCTTTTTCCGAGTGGCAGGCAGTGACTAGTGGGGTACCGCAGGGATTGGTCCTAGGACCCCAGCTATTCACAATATATATTAATGATCTGGATGTGGGAACTAGATGTAATATCTCCAAGTTTGCAGACGACACAAAGCTAGGTGGGCGTGTGTGCTGTGAGGAGGATGCCGAGAAACTCCAGTATGATTTGGACAGGTTGGGTGATTGGGCAGAAGCATGGCAGATGCAATATGACGTGGATAAATGCGAGTTTATCCACTTTGGTGTCAAAAACACGAGGGCAGATTACTATCTGAATGGCAATAGATTGGGAGAGGGGGAAGTGCAACGAGACCTGGGTGTCCTTGTGCATCAGTCACTGAAGGTAAGCATGCAGGTGCAGCAGGCGGTTAAGAAGGCAAATGGTATGTTGGCCTTTGTAGCGAGAGGGTTTGAGTACAGGAACAAGGATGTATAGGGCCTTGGTGAGACCACATCTTGAGTATTGTGTGCAGTTTTGGTCGCCTTATCTGAGGAAGGATATTCTTGCCATGGAAGGAGTGCAGCGAAGATTCACCAGGCTGATACCTGGGATGGCAGGAATGACGTATGAGGAGAGATTGGGTCGATTGGGCTTGTACTCGCTGGAGTTTAGAAAAATGAGAGGGGATCTCATTGAAACTTATAAAATTCTAACAGGACTAGACAGACTAGGTGCAGGAAGGATGTTCCCGATGGTCGGGGAGTCCAGAACCAGGGGCCACAGTCTAAGGCTAAGGGGTAAGCCATTTAGGACAGAGATGAGGAGGTATTTCTTCACCCAGAGAGTGGTGAACCTGTGGAATTCTCTACCACAGAAGGCAGTTGAGGCCAATTCATTGAATATATTCAAGAAGGAGTTAGCTATATTTCTTAAGGCTAAAGGGATCAAGGGATATGGGGAGAAAGCAGGGACCGGGTACCGAATTTGGATGATCAGCTATGATCTCATTGAATGGCAGAGCAGGCTCGAGGGGCCGAATGGCCTACTCCTGCTCCTATCTTCTATGTTTCTATGAGTCGGGGGGCCGCCGTTGCCCCGGGAAACTCGGGGGCCACGGTTACCCCGGAGTCGGGGGGCCGCGGTTACATTGATCGACTTGCTATGGTTGTGTTATGTTTCTTATTAATGAACTGGGGCCGATCAATCCTCTTCAAACACATCACTAAATGTTTACACTGTGTCCGCATTAAATGTCAACAACTCTCTGAACCGTGGAGCGGTGGACCTGCTGTTACATTTTATTTAGTTTGTTTTCCCCGCGAACTCTCGCTGGGATTCGGTTCCAACAGTGTCAGTGCCCCTGGGATCACGCCAATGGTTAAAGAACCAATTTTTTTGTGGGAGTATCTGCAGACTATTCGACTGTGGAGGCCTGCAACCGAGCCTGATCCCCCCCCCCCCTCACCGGATATCCCGATTCCCCCCCAATACCGAATATCCCGATTCCAGATCGTGCTCTCACCAGAGTTCCCCACACAGCTTCCAGTTGGAGTCACTGGCCCGAAGCCGGAATCCTGAGGTCAGTGGTCGTGGGCTGGAATCCTGGGGTCAGTGGTCCGAGGCTGGAATCCTGGGGTCAGTGGTCGGGGGCCGGAACCCTGGGGTCAGTGAACGGGGGCCGGAATCCTGGGGTCAGTGGTCGGGGGCCGGAACCCTGGGGTCAGTGGTCGGGGGCCGGAATCCTGGGGTCAGTGGTCTGAGGCCGGAATCCTGGGGTCAGTGGTCGGGGGCTGGAATCCTGTGCTCAGTGGTCGGGGGCTGGAATCCTGGGGTCAGTGGTCCGAGGCCGGAATCCTGGGGTCAGTGGTCGGGAGCTGGAATCCTGGGCTCAGTGGTCGGGGGCTGGAATCCTGGGGTCAGTGGTCCGAGGCCGGAATCCTGGGCTCAGTGGTCGGAGGCTGGAATCCTGGGGTCAGTGGTCGGGAGCTGGGGTCAGTGGTCAGTGGTCCGAGGCTGGAATCCGGGGGTCAGTGGTCGGGAGCTGGAATCCTGGGGTCAGTGGTCCGAGGCTGGAATCCTGGGGTCAGTGGTCCGAGGCTGGAATCCTGGGGTCAGTGGTCAGGAGCTGGAATCCTGGGGTCAGTGGTCAGTGGTCCGAGGCTGGAATCCGGGGGTCAGTGGTCTGAGGCCGGAATCCTGGGGTCACTGGTCGGGGGCCGGAACCCTGGGGTCAGTGGTCGGGGGCCGGAATCCTGGGGTCAGTGGTCGGGGGCCGGAATCCTGGGGTCAGTGGTCGGGGGCCGGAATCCTGGGGTCAGTGGTCGGGGGCCGGAATCCTGGGGTCCGTGGTCTGAGGCCGGAATCCTGGGGTCACTGGTCTGAGGCCGGAATCCTGGGGTCAGTGGTCGAGGGCCGGAATCCTGGGGTCAGTGGTCGGGGGCCGGAATCCTGGGGTCAGTGGTCGGGGGCCGGAATCCTGGGGTCAGTGGTCCGAGGCCGGAATCCTGGGGTCAGTGGTCGGGAGCTGGAATCCTGGGTTCAGTGGTCAGTGGTCCGAGGCTGGAATCCGGGGGTCAGTGGTCTGAGGCCGGAATCCTGGGGTCAGTGGTCGGGGGCCGGAATCCTGGGGTCAGTGGTCGGGGGCCGGAATCCTGGGGTCAGTGGTCGGGGGCCGGAATCCTGGGGTCCGTGGTCTGAGGCCGGAATCCTGGGGTCACTGGTCTGAGGCCGGAATCCTGGGGTCAGTGGTCGAGGGCCGGAATCCTGGGGTCAGTGGTCGGGGGCCGGAATCCTGGGGTCAGTGGTCGGGGGCCGGAATCCTGGGGTCAGTGGTCCGAGGCCGGAATCCTGGGGTCAGTGGTCGGGAGCTGGAATCCTGGGTTCAGTGGTCAGTGGTCCGAGGCTGGAATCCGGGGGTCAGTGGTCTTAGGCCGGAATCCTGGGGTCACTGGTCGGGGGCCGGAACCCTGGGGTCAGTGGTCGGGGGCCGGAATCCTGGGGTCAGTGGTCGGGGGCCGGAATCCTGGGGTCAGTGGTCTGAGGCCGGAATCCTGGGGTCACTGGTCTGAGGCCGGAATCCTGGGGTCAGTGGTCGAGGGCCGGAATCCTGGGGTCAGTGGTCGGGGGCCGGAATCCTGGGGTCAGTGGTCCGAGGCCGGAATCCTGGGGTCAGTGGTCGGGGGCCGGAACCCTGGGGTCAGTGGTCGGGGGCCGGAACCCTGGGGTCAGTGGTCGGGGGCCAGAATCCTGGGGTCAGTGGTCCGAGGCCGGAATCCTGGGGTCAGTGGTCGGGGGCCGGAATCCTGGGGTCAGTGGTCGGGGGCCGGAATCCTGGGGTCAGTGGTCGGGGGCCGGAACCCTGGGGTCAGTGGTCGGGGGCCGGAATCCTGGGGTCAGTGGTCGGGGGCCAGAATCCTGGGGTCAGTGGTCCGAGGCCGGAATCCTGGGGTCAGTGGTCGGGGGCCGGAATCCTGGGGTCAGTGGTCGGGGGCCGGAATCCTGGGGTCAGTGGTCGGGGGCCGGAATCCTGGGGTCAGTGGTCGGGGGCCGGAACCCTGGGGTCAGTGGTCGGGGGCCAGAATCCTGGGGTCAGTGGTCCGAGGCCAGAATCCTGGGGTCAGTGGTCGGGGGCCGGAATCCTGGGGTCAGTGGTCGGGGGCCGGAATCCTGGGGTCAGTGGTCGGGGGCCGGAACCCTGGGGTCAGTGGTCGGGGGCCGGAACCCTGGGGTCAGTGGTCGGGGGCCGGAACCCTGGGGTCAGTGGTCGGGGGCCGGAATCCTGGGGTCAGTGGTCGGGGGCTGGAATCCTGGGCTCAGTGGTCGGGGGCCGGAATTCTGGCTGCTTTCCCTCGGTTCTCTCCCGCAGGGAACCTGAGGCTAAGTTTAGCCTCGCTGCAGGAGCTGAGCTGACTCGGCACAGGATACTGATTGATCCAGTGTCCTTGTGGCCCTGATGGCCCGGTGCCACCACGGAGAGTGTGCTCAGTCTGAGCTTGCATTGTGCGATTCCTTTTACTTGTAACCGGTGACCTGCACGAGATTGTCTGTGAGCAAAAAGCCCACCCTGCTGCTGGTAATCGGGTGACCTGCTGCTGGTAATCGGGGGACCTGCTGCTGGTAATCGGGGGGACCTGCTGCTGGTAATCGGGGGGACCTGCTGTTGGTAATTGGGGGACCGGCTGCTGGTAATTGGGGGACCTGCTGTTGGTAATTGGGGGACCTGCTGTTGGTAATTGGGGGACCTGCTGTTGGTAATTGGGGGACCTGCTGTTGGTAATTGGGGGACCTGCTGTTGGTAATTGGGGGACCGGCTGCTGGTAATTGGAGGACCTGCTGCTGGTAATTGGAGGACCTGCTGCTGGTAATTGGGGGACCTGCTGTTGGCAACTGGGGGACCTGCTGTTGGTAATCGGGGGGACCTGCTGTTGGTAATTGGGGGACCGGCTGCTGGTAATTGGAGGACCTGCTGCTGGTAATTGGAGGACCTGCTGCTGGTAATTGGGGGACCTGCTGCTGGTAATCGGGGGGACCTGCTGTTGGTAATTGGGGACCTGCTGCTGGTAATTGGGGGACCTGCTGTTGGTAATTGGGGGACCTGCTGCTGGTAATTGGGGGACCTGCTGCTGGTAATCGGAGGGACTTGCTGCTGGTAATCGGGGGACCTGCTGCTGGTAATCGGGGGGGACCTGCTGTTGGTAATCGGGGGGACCTGCTGCTGGTAATCGGGGGGACCGGCTGTTGGTAATTGGGGGGGACCGGCTGCTGGTAATTGGGGGGACCTGCTGTTGGTAATTGGGGGGACCTGCTGCTGGTAATTGGGGGACCTGCTGCTGGTAATTGGGGGGACCTGCTGCTAGTAATTGGGGGGACCTGCTGCTGGTAATTGGAGGACCTGCTGCTGGTAATTGGAGGACCTGCTGCTGGTAATCGGGGGGACCTGCTGCTGGTAATCGGGGGGACCTGCTGCTGGTAATCGGGGGGACCGGCTGCTGGTAATCGGGGGGACCGGCTGCTGGTAATCGGGGGGACCGGCTGCTGGTAATTGGGGAATTGCAAATGATTTGCAAGATTTGCCTAGTGCATTAATGGTGAAAGTCAGCCAGTGGAGATCCAGTCAAGGGGGGCCTGGCCGAGTGAACACTATGCAATGTCTGGTTAGTGTTTTTCAAAATTAATTCTCGGGATGTGAGTGTCGCTGACGAGGCCAGCATTTATTGCCCATCTCTCATTGCCCTCGAGAAGGTGGTGGTGAGCCGCCTTCTTGAACCGCTGCAGTCCGTGTGGTGAAGGTACTCCCACAGTGCTGTTAGGGAGGGAGTTCCAGGATTTTGACCCAGCAACGATGAAGGAACGGCGATATACTTCTAAGTCAGGATGGTGTGTGACTTGGAGGAGAACTTGGAGGTGGTGGTGTTCCCGTGCGCCTGCTGCCCTTGTCCTTCTAGGTGGAAGAGGTCACGGGTTTGGGAGGTGCTGCCGAAGTTGCTCCGATCCCGCGGTTTGGGGTTAGTTCCGATCCCGCGATTTGCCCTCCCCCGTCCATTTACTGTCTTCTGCCTGTTGTGTGTTGCATTGAATGAAGTGCCAGGATTTGACGCTGCCCTCCACTTTTGGTAATGGATTCTTTATTGCAGTGTGACTGTCACTGGGAGCGGGAGAAGCAGAGCGAAGCCCATCGTAACAGTCCACTTGATCTCCATTCAGTGTTTCAAGTGAGTGTGACGGCAATGAGTCACTGTACTGAGCCCGGGCTGGTGCATTCACCCTCCAATGGCCCGCACTCTTGCTGAGGTACAGGACCACAGGTGTCTCTCGGGCCTCACCCACGGGCTGTCTTTCATCTGTGAACCCAGGCAATGAAATCTGGTGAATATCCGACTGTGGGGTGCATCATGGCTGAGCCTTGTCGTGTCCTTAGCTCAAATCCGCACAGCCACAGTGGCCCAGCAGGAGTTGCTCTAACCCAATGGTGCTAACGCTCCAAGGGCTGAGACTGCGCATAGAATGGGCATCTGCTTTGCCCATATCACACCAGTGGGGCATTGCCCCCAGGGAGCAGGGTGCTGCGTACTAACCTTTGCCATGAGCTCTTCCACGGGCTTTGGGACAAACCAGCCTGGTCGCACCTCACTGCTCTGTGTGTAAAGGCCATCTTTAACTTTAAATTTTTATCCTCTTTGAGGTGAGTGATGTTAGCCAAGAAGAGCAGACTTGCATTTATCTAGCACCTCAGGGTGTCCCAGAGAAATTCAATTTGAAGCTAAGCCTCTGTTGATTTGTTGTTAATGTGTGCACAGCAAGATCCCACAACCAGCTGCAGGATAAATGACGAGTTAATCTGTTTTTGGTGGTGTTGGTTGAGGGAGGAATGTTGGCTCAACCCCAAGGAGAACTCCCTGCTCTTCAAATAGTGCTATGGGACCCTTCGAAGTCATTACAACAGGCAGACGGGGCTTCGGTTCAATGTCTCATTTGCCAGACGACACCACGGACAGTGCGGCGCTCCCTCGGTACCGCCCCTCCGACAGTGCGGCGCTCCCTCGGTACCGCCCCTCCGACAGTGCGGCGCTCCCTCGGTACCGCCCCTCCGACAGTGCGGCGCTCCCTCGGTACCGCCCCTCCGACAGTGCGGCGCTCCCTCGGTACCGCCCCTCCGACAGTGACCACGGGTGCTGAGTCACGGAGGTTCAGCCTCAGTGAATGGAGGATCAAATCTGCTGGGCAAGTGGCCAGAATTGGAGAAGCGCAGAGATCGCGGAGGGTTGTAGGGCTGGAGGAAGTTACAGAGCTAGGGAGGGCGAGGCCATAGAGGGATATGAAAAGAAGGATGAGAGCTTTAAAATTTGCTGGATAATGAGGTTAGCAAAGCAAATTATGTCATTTTAAAATGGGTGTCCCATCAAACGCTCCCAGGGCAGGGACAGCACGGGTCAGATACAGAGTAAAGCTCCCTCTGCACTGTCCCATCAAACACTCCCAGGACAGGTACAGCACTGGTTAGATACAGAGTAAAGCTCCCTCTACACTGTCCCATCAAACACTCCCAGGGCAGGTACAGCACGGATCAGATACAGAATTAAGCTTTTTTTCTCTGTCTCTCTCTCCCTCCTACGTATAATGTGGTTTGATCAGGTGTTGAGTTTGTGGTCCATGTTGTTGAGCGGATGCTGTTTCTGCACCTGCCACAGCGTCAATTTCCTGATACCTGCTTTAGATTTAAATTTCTGTGGTTCAGTTTCTCAGTGTTTACTCGATCGGTGTTTCTCTCTTAGTTGCTCTAATCCCGTGTAGTTTCTATTCGTCTTTCATCAAAAATAACTGAATTGTATTAAGATTTGATGGAGCTCCCAGTATAGAGAGAGCTGTATGGAGTGGGGGAGGGTGGTGGTGGGGGAGACTCGGTGTGGGTCGGATGGAGGGACGTTCCTCGTGTGTCAGATCTAAAACAAATAGCATTTCTGAGAAAAATGTTTTATCACAGACTCAGTGACCAAGGTGTTGGAATGTTAGGCAGTGCCTGCCCTGCCCGCCGACCCCCGCCCTGCCCGCCGACCCCGCCCTGCCCGCCGACCCCGCCCTGCCCGCCGACCCCGCCCTGCCCGCCGACCCCGCCCTGCCCGCCGACCCCGCCCTGCCCGCCGACCCCGCCCTGCCCGCCGACCCCGCCCTGCCCAGTGACCCCGCCCTGCCCGCCGACCCCGCCCTGCCCGCCGACCCCGCCATGCCCGCTGTAATATATGTGGGTTGAACAAATGAAGGTCAGAGACATGAATTGCTACTTCATGTGCTTGTTTACTAGGCCAGAGCGAACTGAGCATGCTCACGCTAATCCATGTGATAATACATTACCCTGCTTTCCCCTCAAATACAACAAACTCTGGTCCCCCCCTTTCCCACATAACAAACATTCCCAGCTTTTATTCTTTTATTCCAGTTGCGGAGCCTTCCTGATCTCTCTGCAGAAGGTTCTGGTGTTGAACCAATTTTCGGGCTGTTTTGTTCTGGTTCCGAACTCAAAGATGATCCTGTTTCTATCTCAGATTTGTTTGAACCTGGTACTTCAGTTTCTGAAGTCTGATCGGAGTCAAACTCTTGTATGCGTTCATGATCAAGTGGTTCATGATCAAGTGGTTCATGATCAAGTGGTTCATGATCACGCCTTGGTTCAAGATCACGTCTTGGTTCATCTCTAGCAGAGATCATTTGATCTACATGAACACTTTGGATTTTGTCACCATTTTCAACCAAATATCTCTTGGTTCCACCAACCTCTACTATGGTTCCTATATCCCACTTGTGTGAGCCCGACTTGCCAGGAGGACTGAGAACACAAACACACTCGTTTTGTTTGAAACTGTGTTCTTTCTGATTGCTGTCATAATAACGTTTCTGGCTGAACTGTTTCTGTTCAACTCTTAAGGACAAATTTGGTTGAACAAAACTCAACTGTGTTCTCAATCTCCTCTTCATCAAGAGCTATGCTGGGTTAGTCCAGTTGTGGTGTGTGGAGTAGTTCTGTACTTCAAGAAATTTGCCAAATGTTGCTTCATGCTGAGTCCCGAACAAACCTGCAACACTTGCTTTTTGAGAGCTTCGTTTACTATTCTGACTGACCTTTCGGCTGCTCCGTTTGAAGCTGGATGATATGCTGGAACGAGAGTGTGTTTGATACCGTTCCATTTCATGAACTCTTGGAATAGAGCAGTATGGAACTGAGGGCCATTGTCAGAAACGAGCTCTTCCGGTAAACCATGACATGCAAAGATAGACCCCAACTCATCTATGGTACGTTCAGCTGTAGTATTTGAACCCATGTGTTTCACTTCAATCCACTTTGAGTGACTATCTGCAAGTACCAAGAAATAATGATTTGCTTTCTCACAGAAGTCTACATGTACTCTCTGAGAAGGTCTACTTGGCCATGACCAGGGTTGGAGTGGAGTTTTGGGTGGTTTGTTTCTGTAATTTTGGCAAACGCTGCATTTGCTGACCAGTGAATCAAGATCACTGTCCAATCCAGGCCAGTAAACAAAGCTTCCTGCAATTGATTTCCTACTGACGATCCCTGGATGTTCAGTATAAAGTTCGGCCAGATTTCTGTCTCTCAAAGAAGCAGGTACCACCACTCTGTTTCCCCACTTGATACAACCTTGCTCACAAGACAATTCAGTAGGACGGTTATGGAATGGTTTCAACCCTGTGTCCAGGCACTGATCAGTCCATCCATTCAAGGTGTTTTCATACACTCTTTTCAGTACTGAGTCCTTTTGAGTCTCATTTGCAATCTCAGTTGCATTCACAGGAAAGTCTTTGTCAACTGCACCTAGCGTGAAAATCTCACCTTCACTCCCAACACATGAGTCTTTATGTGGCAACCTGGACAAGGCATCTGCGATTGTGTTTTGCTTTGAAGTGCGACATTCAATCGTGTAGTCATATTGTGACAACAACGCTGCCCAACGTTGCATTCTTGATGCGGCCATTGCAGGGATGGCAGATTTGGGCCCCAATATTGCTGGGAGCAGTTTGTGATCGGTTATCAGGGTGAACTTTCTGCCGATCAGGAACGGTTGGAATTTTGTGATTCAAACACTAATGTGAGTGCTTCCTTTTCAATTTGCACGTAGTTCCGTGTGACTCCGCGGGGGCTCCGTGTCCGTGTGACTCCGCGGGGGCTCCGTGTCCGTGTGACTCCGCGGGGGCTCCGTGTCCGTGTGACTCCGCGGGGGCTCCGTGTCCGTGTGACTCCGCGGGGGCTCCGTGTCCGTGTGACTCCGCGGGGGCTCCGTGTCCGTGTGACTCCGCGTCCGTGTGATTCCGTGTCCGTGTGACTGTGCCGCGTTCGCTGACGGATTCTCTCTCCTTTTGACAGATTTTAATTACACGGACGGGTTTGATGGGGAGGCAGCGGATGAACCAAAAGCTGCAGAGGAAGCCTCTGAGACGATGCCGTTTATCGACGAGTCTCCCACCATGTCGCCGCAGCTCAGCGCTAGAGTTGGGGACGAGCATTCGCCAACGCCAGGCGGCGAGGCCGGTGGGGTAGGTCCTGATCTGTCGCTCTATAACCCTCGCGGCTATTTCACTAAACCGACTCCTGCGGCAGACCAGCCTGAGCTGTAGACATGAGGGAGCATGATGGCTCGCGACTTGTCCAGGGCGCAGTCCCTGATTCTGAGGCTATTCTGCCTGGTCATGGTGATGCAACACAACACTGGGGTACAGTACTGGTGGGTACAGGTCTGTCGCTGTATAACACTGGGGTACAGTACTGGTGGGTACAGGTCTGTCGCTGTATAACACTGGGGTACAGTACTGGTGGGTACAGGTCTGTCACTGTATAACACGGGTACAGTACTGGTGAGTACAGGTCTGTCACTATTACACTGGGGTACAGTACTGGTGGGTACAGGTCTGTCGCTGTATAACACTGGGGTACAGTACTGGTGGGTACAGGTCTGTCACTGTATAACACTGGGGTACAGTACTGGTGGGTACAGGTCTGTCACTGTATTGCACTGGGGTACAGTACTGGTGGGTACAGGTCTGTCGCTGTATAACACTGGGGTACAGTACTGGTGGGTACAGGTCTGTCGCTGTATAACACTGGGGTACAGTACTGGTGGGTACAGGTCTGTCACTGTATTACACTGGGGTACAGTACTGGTGGGTACAGGTCTGTCACTGTATAACACTGGGGTACAGCACTGGTGGGTACAGGTCTGTCACTGTATTACACTGGGGTACAGTACTGGTGGGAATCTAGCTATGCTGTAGCTGCCTGGGGAGTGTTTGTTTCTCTCTCTCTGAGGGATGTTGTGTGTTTCCTGAATCCGTCAATCACTAGTGGAGCTGGGATATGCAGACATTCGGCCCTGCCTGTCCGCTCCCCTTGCCCCCAACCCCTGCCCTGGCTCCATTAACCTTGTTTAAAGGTCTGCATTTCTCGGTGTGAAAGCATGTGGAATGAAGCGGGGAGGTTTATTTCATGCTCGCAGTGCCTGTAGTCCAAAGTCACAGGGAGCACTGACCCCTGGTGTTGGGTCATGGAGTTGCAGCCTCATTGAGCGGAGGATCGAGCCTGCAAGAGGCCAGAATTGGTTGAGCGCAGGGATCTCAGAAGGTTGAAGGGCAGGAGGAGATTACAGAGAATGGGAGGGGCGAGGCCATGGAGGGATTTGAAAAGACGGATGCGAGTTTTAAAATTTAATGGAGGCTGAGGTTAGCAATATGATGTCATTTTAAAATGGGTGTCAGCATTAAACACTCCCAGCGCAGGTACAGCACGGGTTAGATACAGAGTAAAGCTCCCTCTACACTGTCCCATCAAACACTCCCAGGGCAGGTACAGCATGGGTTAGATACAGAGTAAAGCTCCCTCTACACTGTCCCATCAAACACTCCCAGGGCAGGTACAGCACGGGTTAGATACAGAGTATAGCTCCCTCTACACTGTGCCATCAAACACTCCCAGGGCAGGTACAGCATGGGTTAGATACAGAGTAAAGCTCCCTCTACACTGTCCCATCAAACACTCCCAGGGCAGGTACAGCACAGGTTAGATACAGAGTAAAGCTCCCTCTACACTGTCCCATCAAACACTCCCAGGGCAGGTACAGCACAGGTTAGATACAGAGTAAAGCTCCCTCTACACTGTCCCATCAAACACTCCCAGGGCAGGTACAGCACGAGTTAGATACAGAGTAAAGCTCCCTCTACACTGTCCCATCAAACACTCCCAGGGCAGGTACAGCATGGGTTAGATACAGAGTAAAGCTCCCTCTACACTGTCCCATCAAACACTCCCAGGGCAGGTACAGCACGGGTTAGATACAGAGTAAAGCTCCCTCTACACTGTCCCATCAAACACTCCCAGGGCAGGTACAGCATGGGTTAGATACAGAGTAAAGCTCCCTCCACACTGTCCCATCAAACACTCCCAGCGCAGGTACAGCATGGGTTAGATACAGAGTAAAGCTCCCTCCACACTGTCCCATCAAACACTCCCAGGGCCGGTACAGCACGAGTTAGATACAGAGTAAAGCTCCCTCTACACTATCCTCAAGGCGCAGTTCTCGAGCGTGAAATTCGACAGTGAATGTTTTTTGGCCTATTCAAGTTAAGGGGTCTTCACCCTTGCCTGGACTCTCACGACAGCCTTTTTCTCCCTTTGCACGAATGACTGGCTATTTTTCTGGATCTGGATTCCTGGCTGCTTCTCCCCTCGCTAGCCCGGGACACTGAGACGGATTGAGCTTCCTATTGCAGTTCTGACTGAGGCAGTACAGACCAGGGTTTGAACGTGGGATCTTGCTGCTCTGTGGGTCAGCACGGACCGTGTAAGGTGGAAGCTCCATATCACTCTTGTGCTTAAAGGGTTAAGGTCGACGTTTTCTCTGATTGAGAAGCTGTAACCTTCCCCCAGCGGGTTGAAGCTGTGTTTCAGAGCGACTCCACCTCTTTGTTTACATTTTGCACCTTATCTACTTCCAGCAGCTGAGGCAGGGATTGGGAGCAGGATTGTGTGCTGTGCGCGGTGATGTGGGTCTGTCGGAGACCGGGACTGGGTGCAGCTTTCGAGCTGCGGTTATATTTAGCACAGTGACGAGGTGTCACCTCCCAGAGGGGGCGTGTTGGAGTCTGATCGGAGACGGATGATCTGACGGGGGTTGTTGTGTGAGAGGCGGGCAGACACTGGCCGCTCTCTGTTACCCGCTGATTGTGAGTGGGTGTCGTGCTCCCAGCCGGGTGGAGGGAGAGGTGTGGTGTGTTTCGGGGCCCCCCTTGTGCTGCCCCTGTGATCGGAGACTGAGTGCACAGGAAGTGCTGCAGGGTGTTGGGATTTCTGGTGCTGGGTTTGTCGCTGGTCAGTGAGGTAACTCCTCGCAAGGCTCAGCGTGAAAACTTGCCAAAAATAAGGAACGGTTAAAATAAGGAAGTGTCGTCCTTTGCCAGACCCAGGCTGCTGTTGTCGCGTTCTTCTCTGTTAAAGAATGATTAACCAGTTTGAGAGATAAGGTGGGCGGCTGGGGAGTGGCAGCGGCTGGGCTTCCTTCAACAGCTCGCTGTTACCGACAGGTGACTGGTGGGAGCAGGGGGGTCAAGGTCTCTGGGGCTGGGGGGTCAAGGTCTCTGGGGCTGGGGGGTCAAGGTCTCGGGGGTTGGGGGTCGGCCAGGGGCTGGGGGTTCATGAGATGGTGAAGTGCTGGACATGTCTGGGTTCCTGAGGGATGGGCTGTTGCCTCACAGTCTGGTGGTGACAGGCCTGTGCTGACACTGAGAGGCTGCCCTCTGGGACCGCTGTTGGTTCAGTGGGTCGCTGGACATTATCCGGATGATGGAGGATGAGGAGGAAGTCATCGGACTCCTGGATAAAATGCTGCTGGATGAAGATGCCTTTTCCTTGAGTGATTTCGAGTGGGATGGGGCTGAGACTCCAGAGTGTGGGCCGCTCAGTCTAGAGTTACTAAAGGTGAGGGAGCTATGTGTTAATGGAACAGGGGGTGGATTTGTGCTTGTGTGGGGCTCGTGTTGGTGTTTGGGAGGGGCTCGTGTTGTTGGTGTTTGGGAGGGGCTCGTGTTGGTGTTTGGGAGGGACGGTCTATGAGAATGGGGTTCTCTACGCTGTGGCAGAGAGTTAGACACAGTTCCCGTCACTGAAGAATTCACTGGTGACTCACACCAGGGGGTGTTGGGGCTGTGGGCTTCTTGGAATGTGGATTGGAGGGATGAGGCAGTGGGGAGGGGAGACCATTGCTAGATGGCAGGTTTACAGGTGGGGGCGGGACGGCGTTTTGCAGAGGAGGGGGGAGATTGGGCTTTTTACAGGTGGGTGATGCTGGGACAGTGATGGGGGAAGTCAGTCCCTTCAGGCAAGGAGCTGAGCAGTCACCGGGGCTTCAGCGAAGGTGAGTTTGAGTAAAGGGTGAGAGACAAGATTTTCATCAGTGTGTTTGATCTTACACTATCCCTACCTGTGAGGGCAGGATGTCCCAGAGGGACCCAATCCCCGGACTTGAGGAAGTGGGATCAGCGCTAACCTGCGACTGGTCTGTTTTGCAGAGTGAGGTGGACACGGAGAAAGGGCTGGAGATGAGGAATTTCGTGCTGTCTGGTGTCCTGGCAAGTGAGGAGATCTACTTGAATCAGCTGGAAGCCCTGCTCCTGGTACGAATATATTGCAGATACTGTGTCTGTGTGTGTGAGAGAGGGTGGGGAGTTGGATGGGGTACAGTGTGTGTGAGGGTGGGGAGTTGGATGGAGAGTAGTAAACAAGGCTTTAATCGACTGTTTCACAACATGGAAGTCCAGTTATCCTTCACTAGTTCCTGTTTACAAAATGTCCCTGTGCAAGCTGGGCCCATGCCTGAGTATTTATACTCTCCCTGGACAGCGCCACCAGCAGGCCGCCCAGTATATTTCGTAAGTCCTTTCTACATAAATGGCACGATTTATGTCAGTGTGTGTGTGAGGGTGGGGAGTTGGATGGGGTACAGTGTGTGTGTGAGGGTGGGGAGTTGGATGGGGTACAGTGTGTGTGTGAGGGTGGGGAGTTGGATGGGGTACAGTGTGTGTGAGGGTGGGGAGTTGGATGGGGTACAGTGTGTGTGTGAGGGTGGGGAGTTGGATGGGGTACAGTGTGTGTGTGAGGGTGGGGAGTTGGATGGGGTACAGTGTGTGTGAGGGTGGGGAGTTGGATGGGGTACAGAGTGTGTGTGAGGGTGGGGAGTTGGATGGGGTACAGAGTGTGTGAGGGTGGGGAGTTGGATGGGGTACAGTGTGTGTGAGGGTGGGGAGTTGGATGGGGTACAGTGTGTGTGTGAGGGTGGGGAGTTGGATGGGGTACAGTGTGTGTGGGGGTGGGGAGTTGGATGGGGTACAGTGTGTGTGAGGGTGGGGAGTTGGATGGGGTACAGTGTGTGTGTGAGGGTGGGGAGTTGGATGGGGTACAGTGTGTGTGTGAGGGTGGGGAGTTGGATGGGGTACAGTGTGTGTGAGGGTGGGGAGTTGGA
>NC_141008.1:44948566-44964362 GCF_052327205.1 Somniosus microcephalus
TGCGGCATTGCCATGGAGTTGAGGGGTCAGCGGAGCGACTGACCGCGGCAAGCGGTTTCCGGGAGGGGGTTCGGAGCACAGAGCGTGACTATGGTGTGAATATTCTCTCTCTCTCTCCCAAGGATCTGAAAGTCAAAAGCCCCAAGGATTCGAAGGAAGGTTCCACCTCTATCACACTGGAAGGTATGTTCCTGCAATCTGCTTTGAAGACAGCAGCTGATCCTCCGACCCTCCATCCCTCCGTGCTCCCTTCCCTCCATCCCTCCGCGCTCCCGCCCCTCCGCACTCCCATCACTCCCTTCACAAAGAGGAGCTGTGATCTGATCACTTGCCGCGTTCTTGTTTTGTGCCCGAGTGTGAGACTGATTGGCAGTCTGCACAGACCCTCCCCACCCCCCGCCGCTGCCGTGTGTCTGTGTGGAGTCCACAGTCAGGTGACAGTCGCACTCGCAGCCTTGGTGGGTACCAGGAGGCAGAGGGTGGGGGAGGAGGGCAGGCGATGGAAATACTGCTGGTTCTGAGGCTTTGCTGCAAGTGTACTTGTTACGGTAATGCACCCTGCTTCTGCTTTGTCTCTTTTGTGTTTCTCTGTCTCATTCATATTCCGTTCATTCATCTCCCTCGGTGCGAGAGACAAGCAGCTTCCCAGGGACATGAAAGACAATATCAGTCGTCTGCCTGTTACCCGCCTGTCGCTCGAGCCCTGCTGCCTCGATCCAAGCACTTTATCCGCTATTTGTTCCGATTATTTTGGTAGTTTCCTTTGTCCTGGCCAGTTGGTTTGTGTAAGATGAAGGAGGGAGACCGAGCCCATCCTGAATGTTCAGCATTCTGTAGAAGAGGCGGGGAGATGTAGGGGAGAGATTGCGAATTCTCCTCGGTCTGTATTTAGTCCCGATGTCCGATGTCTGCGACGGGCTTTCCTTGATCAGGGTGGTCCTGTGAGAGTTAATGTCGGCCCCTTGCTCACTCCACCCGTCTCTCGGGTTTGGACACGGGATGTTACCGTGTTGTGTAAATATTGTGGCCAATGTTTGAACCAACCACGCGAGCACGGGCGGCACAGAATCCTCGCTCGCGCACGACGGCGCCGTGTGCGTAATCGGCAGGCGCAGTGCATGGAGCCCAGTTTGGGTTCCGCCAGGGCCACTCAGCTCCTGACCTCATTACAGCCTTGGTCCAAACATGGACAAAAGAGCTGAACTCAAGAGGTGAGGTGAGAGTGACTGCCCTTGACATCAAGGCAGCATTTGATCAAGTGTGGCATCAAGGAGCCCTAGCAAAACTGAAGTCAATGGGAATCAAGGGGAAAACTCTCCATTGGTTGGAATCATACCTAGCACAAAGGAAGTTGGCTGTGGTTGTTGGAGGTCATTCATCTCAATCACATGACATCACTGCAGGTGTTCCTCAGGGCAGTGTCCTAGGCCCAACCATCTTCAGCTGTTTCATCAATGACCTTCCCTCCATCATAAGGTCAGAAGTGGGGATGTTCGCTGATGATTGCACACTGTTCAGCACCATTCGAGACTCGTCAGATACTGACGCAGTCCGTGCCAATATGCAGCAAGACCTGGACAACATTCAGACTTGGGCTGACAAGTGGCAAGTAACATTCGCACCACACAAGTGCCAGGCAATGACCATCTCCAACAAGCGAGACTCTAGCCATCTCCCCTTGACATTCAATGGCATTACCATCACTGAATCCCCCACTATCAACATCCTGGGGGTTACCATTGACCAGAAACTGAACTGGACCAGCCATATAAATACTGTGGCTACAAGAGCAGGCCAGAGGCTGGGAATTCTGCGGCGAGTGTCTCACCTCCTGACTCCCCAAAGCCTTTCCACCATCTACAAGGCACAAGTCAGGAGTGTGATGGAATACTCTCCACTTGCCTGGATGAGTGCAGCTCCAACAACACTCAAGAAGCTTGACACCATTCAGGATAAAGCAGCCCGCTTGATTGGCACTCCATCCACCACCTTCAACATTCACTCCCTCCACCACTGGCGCACTGTGGCTGCAGTGTGTACCATCTACAAGATGCACTGCAGCAACTCGCCAAAGCTCCTTCAACAGCACCTTCCAAACCCGCGACCTCTACCACTTAGAAGGACAAGGGCAGCAGACGCATGGGAACATCACCACCTACAAGTTCCCCTCCAAGCCACACACCATCCTGACTTGGTCCTGTATCGCTGTTCCTTCACTGTCGCTGGGCCAAAATCCTGGTACTCCCTTCCTAACAGCATTGTGGGTGTACCTACACCATATGGACTGCAGCGGTTCAAGAAGGCGGCTCACCACCATCTTCTCAAGGGCAATTAGGGATGGGCACTAAATGCAGGCCTAGCCAGCGACGCCCACATCCCATCAATGAATAATAAATAAATAAATAAATAACCAGTCCGAATGTTCCTTCGCAAAGTTCTTGGTTATCGTCTTGTTGCCAAGACCTCTGTGCGAGTCTGCCCGGTACCGCATGTGAGAGATTGCCACCCCCCCCCCCCCCCCCACCCAGGAGCATGGAATTGTCGGCTCGCGAGGTGCAAACTCCGTCCGTGTCACTCACAACAAACCACCCGTCAATAATTTACACCAAACTCTTCGATGAGTCGGAGCCGAGCTCTGTTGCCCTCTCCCTCCGGACACAGGCCCCAGATACAGCTCAGATTGCAGGTGCTCACTCATTCCCGAGAGCAAAAGTGATCCGGACATTTCACTCATCACTGGAGCGGACTTTACATTGTGCAACTATGAACAATTTCATCTCTGTCAGCAAATCTCCCACTACAATGTCACGTCAAACACTCCCAGGGCAGGTACAGCACAGGTTAGATACAGAGTAAAGCTCCCTCTACACTGTCCCATCAAACACTCCCAGGGCAGGTACAGCACGGGTTAGATACAGAGTAAAGCTCCCTCTACACTGTCCCATCAAACACTCCCGGGCAGGTACAGCACGGGTTAGATACAGAGTAAAGCTCCCTCTACACTGTCCCATCAAACACTCCCAGGGCAGGTACAACACGGGTTAGATACAGAGTAAAGTTCGCTGTGACCGGGTGGAGTTTCAGTGATTGTAGAAGTTTCTTTCTGACTCGGAGTGGTTTGTTTTTCAGCTCTCCTGTACAAACCGATTGATCGAGTCACTCGGAGCACTCTGGTGCTGCATGTAAGTACAGAGCCAGTCCCGGTGGTAAATGTCTCCCTATTGCAGTGTGGCTGATTGTGGAGGACTGGTTGTCATGTAACTAGCCCAGGTGGCCGAGCGTTAACCGGAGGGTGCGGAAAGGAGACGGTGTTTTGGAATCATTCTCCTGCTGGCTTACAACCCAAGATTTTATGGAAAAGTCTCAACTTCCCATCCCTTCCCCAGCCCCATCCTTGAACTTCACTACTGCCCCTCCGACAGTGCAGCACTCCCTCAGTACTGCCCCTCCGACAGTGCGGAACTCCCTCAGTACTGCCCCTCCGACAGTGCGGAACTCCCTCAGTACTGCCCCTCCGACAGTGCGGCGCTCCCTCAGTACTGCCCCTCCGACAGTGCGGCGCTCCCTCAGTACTGCCCCTCCGACAATGCGGCGCTCCCTCAGTACTGCCCCTCCGACAGTGCGGCGCTCCCTCAGTACTGCCCCTCCGACAGTGCGGCGCTCCCTCAGTACTGCCCCTCCGACAGTGCGGCGCTCCCTCAGTACTGCCCCTCCGACAGTGCGGCGCTCCCTCAGTACTGCCCCTCCGACAGTGCGGCGCTCCCTCAGTACTGCCCCTCCGACAATGCGGCGCTCCCTCAGTACTGCCCCTCCAACAGTGCAGTGCTCCCTCAGTACTGCCCCTCCGACAGTGCGGCGCTCCCTCAGTACTGGGAGTGTCGACCTGGATTTTCTGCTCGTGTCTCTGGAGTCGAACTTGAACCCATGACCTGCTGAATGAGAGGCGAGAGAGAGAGAGAGCTACCCACTGAGCCACGGCTGACACAAAGTCTTGAACTGGGACTATTTACTCGACTCTGAGTCAGTAGGTTGTGGGTTCAAGTCCCACTCCAGGGACTTGAGCACATAAATCTAGGCTGACACTCCCAATGCAGTACTGAGGGAGCACCACACTGTCGGAGGGGCAGTACTGAGGGAGTGCCGCACTGTCTGAGGTGCTATCTTTCAGCTGAGACGTTAAACTGAGGCCCCGTCTGCCCTCTCTGGTGGATGTAAAAGATCCCATGGCACTATTTTGAAGAAGAGCAGGGCAGTTCTCCCCGGTGTCCTGGCCAATATTTATCCCTCAATCAACAGCACAAAAACAGATAATCAGATGGTCATTATCACATTGCTGTTTGTGGGAGCTTGCTGTGCGCAAATTGGACGCCGTGTTTCCCACATTACAACAGTGACTGCACTTCAAAAAATACTTCATTGGCTGTAAATCGCTTTGAGACATCCGGTAGTCATGAAAGGCACTGTAGAAATGCAAGTCTTTCTTTTTATTCTGCTGGAAACCCAAGAGCTGGTACCGAGACCCCTGACCCGTGTGGCTTTAACTGTTGTGTACCTTCGCAGGACCTGCTAAAACACACGCCCACAGAGCACCCTGACTACCCCCTGCTACAGGACGCACTCCGCATCTCGCAGAACTTCTTGTCCAGCATCAATGAGGAAATCTCGGCCCGCCGGACACAAGTGACATTGGCGAAGGGAGAGGTGAGTTACACTGCGAAGTATGGCGGGTCAGTATCGCAGGGAGGGGGCAAGAGATGTTGCTGCGATATGGTCCCTGTCGCCTCGCCCTGCGGTCACCAGGCCGAGCGAACAGTTATTGACCACTCTGGAACGTCCCTGTCCCGCCTGATCATTGGAGGAATCAGTAGAGACAAGAGAATGATACCATGGCAACACTATACACGCACGGCAGAAACTCCCAATGGCTGGGCGGAGCCCCCTCATGTCGCGGTGTCGGGGTTCCCCCTCGTGTCGCGGTGTCAGTAATTCCCCCGGTGTCACGGTGCCGGTAATTCCTCCATGTCACGGTGCCGGTAATTCCTGTCGTGTCACGGTGTCTGTAATTCCCCCCGTGTCGTCGCGTCGGTAATTCCCACTGTGTCACAGTGATGGTAATTCCCCCCTTTCTGCTTTCAGAATCGGCAGCTGGTGAGGGACGGGTTTATTGTTGAAATTTCGGAGGGAACCAGGAAGCTGCGACACGTTTTCCTGTTCACCGACCTCCTCTTGTGCGGCAAACTGAAAAAACAGGCTGTCGGGTAGGTACACACTGACCGGGGGGGGGGGGGGGTGGGGGGGGCCGGAAGGAGGTTGGATTCCTGGGGTACTCACTGTGAGATGGGGGAGAGTATTCCTGGAGTAGACACTGAGATGGGTTTGGGTTAATAAGGGACAGTCAACATGCATTTGTTAAAGGCAAATCGTGTCTGACTAATCTGACTGAGGTCTGACTGATGAAGTTAGAGAGGGTTGATCAGGGTAGTGCAGTAGGTGCTGTGCATGTGAACTTTCAAAAGGCGTTTGATAAAGTACGTCTGTCTGTCTCGGTCTGCCTCTCTTTCGGTCTCTCTTTTTCTTTCTCTCTTTCTTTCAGTCTCTCTCTCTCTTCCTCTCGCTCTTTCTCTCTCGTTCCCTCTCTGTCTCTCTCTCTCTGTCTGTCTCTCTCTCTCTCTCTCTCTTACTCTCTCGCTCTGGCTCTTGCCCGCGCTCGCTCTGTCTCTCGCTCTCTGTCTCTCGCTCTCTGTCTCTCGCTCTCTGGCACTGTCTCTCTGGCACTGTCTCTCTGGCACTGTCTCTCTGGCACTGTCTCTCTGGCACTGTCTCTCTGGCACTGTCTCTCTGGCACTGTCTCTCTGGCACTGTCTCTCTGGCACTGTCTCTCTGGCACTGTCTCTCTGGCACTGTCTCTCTGGCACTGTCTCTCTGGCACTGGCGCTCTGGCACTGGCGCTCTGGCACTGGCGCTCTGGCTCTCTCTGGCTTTCTGGCGCTCTGGCTCTCCTGCGCTCTCACTCGCTCGGCCTCGCTCGCTGTCTGCCTCGCGCTCTATCTGCCTCGCGCTCTATCTGCCTCGCGCTCTCTCTGCCTCGCGCTCTCTCTGCCTCGCTCGCGCGCTCTCTGCCTCGCTCGCGCGCTCTCTGCCTCGCTCGCGCGCTCTCTGCCTCGCTCGCGCGCTCTCTGCCTCGCTCGCGCGCTCTCTGCCTCGCTCGCGCGCTCTCTGCCTCGCTCGCGCGCTCTCTGCCTCGCTCGCGCGCTCTCTGCCTCGCGCGCTCTCTGCCTCGCGCGCTCTCTGCCTCGCTCGCTCTCTGCCTCGCGCGCTCTCTGCCTCGCGCGCTCTCTGCCTCGCGCTCTCTCTGCCTCGCGCTCTCTCTGCCTCGCGCTCTCTCTGCCTCGCGCTCTCTCTGCCTCGCGCTCTCTCTGCCTCGCGCTCTCTCTGCCTCGCGCTCTCTCTGCCTCGCGCTCTCTCTGCCTCGCGCTCTCTCTGCCTCGCGCTCTCTCTGCCTCGCGCTCTCTCTGCCTCGCGCTCTCTCTGCCTCGCGCTCTCTCTGCCTCGCGCTCTCTCTGCCTCGCGCTCTCTCTGCCTCGCGCGCTCTCTGCCTCGCTCGCGCGCTCTCTGCCTCGCTCGCGCGCTCTCTGCCTCGCTCGCGCGCTCTCTGCCTCGCTCGCGCGCTCTCTGCCTCGCTCGCGCGCTCTCTGCCTCGCTCGCGCGCTCTCTGCCTCGCTCGCGCTCTCTCTGCCTCGCTCGCGCTCTCTCTGCCTCGCTCGCGCTCTCTCTGCCTCGCTCGCGCTCTCTCTGCCTCGCTCGCGCTCTCTCTGCCTCGCTCGCGCGCTCTCTGCCTCGCTCGCGCGCTCTCTGCCTCGCTCGCGCGCTCTCTGCCTCGCTCGCGCGCTCTCTGCCTCGCTCGCGCTCTCTCTGCCTCGCTCGCGCTCTCTCTCTCTCTCCCTCGCTCGCGCTCTCTCTCTCTCTCTCTCTCTCTCTCTCTGCCTCGCGCGCGCTCTCTCTCTCTCTCTCTCTCTCTCTCTCTCTCTCTCTCTCTCTCTGCCTCGCTCTCTCTCTCTCTCTCTCTCTCTGCCTCACTCGCGCTCTTTCGCGCTCTCTGCCTCGCTCGCTCTCTCTGGCGCGCTCTCCGCCTCTCTCTGCCTCCCTCGCTCTTTCTCTGCCTCCCTCGCTCTCTCTCGCTCTTGCGCTCTCTCTTTCTCTCTTGTCTCCCTCTGGCTCTCTCTTGCTCACTCTGCCTCTCTCCTTCTCACTCTGTGTATGTCTCTCTCTCACTCTCCCTCTCCTCTCATTCCCTGTGTGTCTCTCTCATTCTCTGTCTCTCACTCTCTCTCTGTCCTCACACACTCTGTTTCTCTCCCCAGGAAGCAGCAGCAGTATGACTGTAAGTGGTACATCCCGCTCTCTGACCTCATTTTTCTGTCTGCGGAAGACTCTGAGCCGAGCCCACAGATTCACATGGTGCCTGATTACGAGCTGGAGGAAATGAAGATGAAGATTTCTCACATCAAGAATGAAATACAGAAAGAAAAGGTAACGTCAGAACAATCAGTCCCACGCGGTCAGAACTGGGGGCTTGCCTCTGTTACACACCATCCCACACCGGGCGGTGCTCCCCGGGGCTCAGTCCCACATCAGGCGGTGCTCCCCGGGGCTCAGTCCCACACCGGGCGGTGATCCCCGGGGCTCAGTCCCACATCGGGCGGTGCTCCCCGGGGCTCAGTCCCACACCAGCGGTGCTCCCCGGGGCTCAGTCCCACACCGGGCGGTGCTCTCCCACTCCCCGGCCACAGAAGTGCCAGGCAATGACTACTAGGCACTTGGTCTAAGCGTTAAACAAAGCTTTAATCAACTGTTTTACAACATGGAGGTCTAGTTGTGTCCTTCACTAGTTCCTGTTAAGAATGTCCTGAGCAAGCTGGGCCCATGCCTGAGTATTTATACTCTCCCTGGACAGCGCCACCCGCAGGCCGCTCAGTATTATTTCATAAGTCTTTCTTTCATGGATGACTGATTCATGTCAATGACTATCTCCAACAGGCGAGAGTCTAACCACCTCCCCTTGACATTTAATGGCATTACCATTGCCGAGTCCCCCACCATCAATATCCTGGGGGCCACCATTGACCAGAAACTTAACTGGACCAGCCACATAAATACTGTGGCAACAAGAGCAGGTCAGAGGCTAGGTATTCTGTGGCGAGTGTCTCACCTCCTGACTCCCCAAAGCCTTTCCACCATCTACAAGGCACAAGTCAGGAGTGTGATGGAATACTCTCCACTTGCCTGGATGAGTGCAGCTTCAACAACACTCAAGAAGCTCGACACTATGCAGGACAAAGCAGCCCGCTTGATTGGCACTCCATCCACCACCTTAAACATTCACTCCCTCCACCACCAGCACACCGTGGCTGCAGTGTGTACCATCTACAAGATGCACTGCAGCAACTCGCCAAGGCTTCTTCAGCAGTACCTCCCAAACCCACGACCTCTTCCACCTAGAAGGACAAGGGCAGCAGGCGCATGGGGACACCACCACCTCTAAGTTCACCTCCCAGTCGCACACCATCCGGACTTAGAAGTATATCGCCGATCCTTCATCGTCGCTGGGTCAAAATCCTGGAACTCCCTCCCTAACAGCATTGTGGGAGTACCTTCACCACACGGACTGCAGCGGTTCAAGAAGGCGGCTCACCACCACCTTCGCAAGGGCAATTAGGGATGGGCAATAAATGCTGGCCTTGCCAGCGACGCCCAGATCTCATAAACAAATTTTTTTTTTTAAAGTCCCACACCGGGCGGTGTAGTTCTGTGTGGGGGGCAGGTGCTGTGATCGAGCAATGCTCTCTGCTAAGCTTGGTTCTGAATCCTGGAGGTTGGGCCTCGCTGAGTGTTCCTGTTTCCGGATGCCTTGGCTCACTCTCTCTCTCTCGCCTTCCATTCTCAGAAATCCCCCAAAGGACAGAGCCGGGCGTTGGAGCGATTAAAGAAAAAGATATACGAGCAGGAATCCTGGCTCCTCCTGCACTCCCCCAACATTCCCTTCAGGATTCACAACAAGAACGGAAAGGTGAGGGGTCAGTGAGTGACCAGGTCAGTGAGGGGCCAGTGAGTGACCAGGCCAGTGAGTGACCGGGCCAGTGAGGGGCCAGTGAGTGACCAGGCCAGTGAGGGGTCAGTGAGTGACCAGGTCAGTGAGTGACCAGGCCAGTGAGTGATCAGGTCAGTGCAGGGTCAGTGAGTGACCAGGTCAGTGAGGGGTCAGTGAGTGACCAGGTCAGTGCAGGGTCAGTGAGTGACCAGGTCAGTGAGTGACCAGGTCAGTGCAGGGTCAGTGAGTGACCAGGTCAGTGAGGGGGCAGTGAGGTCTGGGGCAAGACAGTGGGGTCGGGGGGCAAGGCTGGGGGACAGGGTCGTGCGGCAGTGTCACAGGGATGAGGGTGGGGTCGCAGGGCGAGGGTGGGGTCGCAGGGTCGAGGGTGGGGTCAGGGTCGGAGGGTCAGGGGTTGAAAGCAGGTCGCGGAGGAGGATGGGGTTGGAGGGTCCGGGGTTGAAGGCAGGGAGGGTGGGGGTCGGAGGGTCAGGTTGTGGAACAAGGATGGGGTCGCAGGGGCAAGGGCAGGGTCACAGGACGAGGGTGGGGTTGGAGGGCGAGGGTGGGGGTCGCAGGGTCGAGGGCGGGGTCACAGGGCGAGGGTAGGGTTGGAGAGGTTTGCACACTGCTGATTGTTCTTTTTCTCGCTCCCAGAGCTTTTTGTTCCTGCTGTCCTCGGATTACGAGCGGAGCGAGTGGAGGGAAGCGATCGAGAAACTCCAGAAGAAAGGTGAGGCCGACCCCCGCCACTCGACACCATCCCGAAGCGGCAGTTTTTGTGTCCGCGATCGAAGGTCGTACTCGGGAACGCGACCCCTCCTCCCACCCTCCGGTTTGGCTGCTGGTGGGTCTCCCACTGAGAGCTAAAGGTCAAACCTTGTCTCGTGCCGGTCAGTGTCTGCATGGGGTCGGATTCCCGCGTTGACGTGAATGAATCATGTGTTAAAGTGTCCACTCCTCTCCCAACAGATCCGCAGGGCTTCGTGCTGAGCTCCCTGGAGCTCCAGATGTTGACTGGTTCGTGCGTGAAGCTGAGAACAATCCACAACATCCCCGTCACCAGCAACAAGGAGGGTGAGTGTCGCCCCGAGCCGCCAAGCGTGGCGAGATCGATGTGTTGGGGTTGGGGGTGATCTCCGTGTTGGTGGGTTATTCTGTCAGAGCCAAGCCCTAGGGATCAATTGACCCCCAGTTGACCTCTCTCCACAGATGATGAACCGACCGGACTCTACGGTTTTCTCCACGTCATCGTCCGATCGGCGAAGGGATTCGAGAACTCGGCCAGTGAGTAACTTATTCCTCAATCCGTCAAATCTCCCACCTCGCTGCGGATCTCGGTTACGGTCACTTCCATCAGATGAATGCTGGCTCTCCCTCGCTCTCCCCGCCTCCCTCGCTCTCCCCGCCTCCCTCGCTCTCCCCGCCTCCCTCGCTCTCCCCGCCTCCCTCGCTCTCCCCGCCTCCCTCGCTCTCCCCCGCCTCCCTCGCTCTACCCGCCTCCCTCGCTCTCCCCGCCCCCCTCGCTCTCCCCGGCCCCCCTCGCTCTCCCCCTCCCGCCCTCCCTCCCCCTCTCGCCCTCCCCCTCTCGCCCCCCCCTCTCGCCCTCTCCCCCTCCCTCTCCCCCCTCCCTCTCCCTCTCCCTGCTCCCTCGCTCTCTCCCTCTCCCCCCCTCACTCCCTCTCTCCCCCTCCCCCCCCTCCCTCTCTCCCTCTCCCTCTCCCTCTCCCTCTCCCTCCTCTCTCCCTCTCCCTCTCCCTCTCCCTCCCCCTCCCCCCTCCCCCTCTCCCCTCTCCCCTCTCCCTCTCCCCGCTCCCCCTTGCTCTCGCTCTTCCTCGGCCTCTCTCTCTCTGTCCCTCTTTCCTTCGCCTTCGCTCTCGCTCTCGCTCTCTCCCTCGATATCTCTCTCTCTCTCTCTCTCCCTCTCACTCTCACTCTCCCTCTCACTCTTCTTCCCTCCCTCGGTGTGTCTCTCTCTCTCTTCCTCTCTCCTTCGCTCTCTCTCTCTGTCTCTCTCTCTCTGTCCCTCTCTCCTTTTGCGCTCTTTCTCTCTCTCTCTCTCTGTCCCTCTCTCCTTCGCTCTCTCTCTCTCTCAGTCCCTCGGTCTCCTTCTCTCCCCCTGTCTCCCTCGATCTCTGTCTCTCTCTCCCTCTCTACTTCTCTCCCTCCCTCCCTCCCTCTCCCTCGGTCTCCCCCCCCACCTCCCTCCCTCCCTCCCTTCCCTCTTCCTTCTGGTCTCTCTCTCTCCCTCTCTCGATCTCTCGGTCTCTCTCTCCCTCTCTCGGTCTCTTTCTCGGTCTCTTTCTCGGTCTCTTTCTCGGTCTCTCTCTCGGTCTCTCTCTCGGTCTCTCTCTCGGTCTCTCTCTCGGTCTCTCTCTCGGTCTCTCTCTCGGTCTCTCTCTCTCGGTCTCTCTCTCTCTCGGTCTCTCTCTCTCTCGGTCTCTCTCTCTCTCGGTCTCTCTCTCTCTCTCGGTCTCTCTCTCTCTCTCCCTCGGTCTCTCCCTCGGTCTCTCCCTCGGTCTCTCTCTCTCTCTCTCTCTCTCGGTCTCTCTCTCTCTCGGTCTCTCTCTCTCTCGGTCTCTCTCTCTCTCGGTCTCTCTCTCTCGGTCTCTCTCTCTCTCGGTCTCTCTCTCCCTCGGTCTCTCTCTCTCTCTCTCCCTCGGTCTCTCTCTCTCGGTCTCTCTCTCTCTCTCTCTCTCTCGGTCTCTCTCTCTCTCTCGGTCTCTCTCTCTCTCTCGGTCTCTCTCTCTCTCTCTCGGTCTCTCTCTCTCTCTCTCGGTCTTTCACTCTCTCTCAGTCTTTCCCTCTCTCTCTCTCTCGGTCTCTCTCTCCACCCCGCTGGACTGCCTGGCACTGAACGTGGAGTTGAACCAGTAAAACATGAATCGAGTTCAATAAGAAGTGTTCAGGGGATCGTGCCCTCTGCGACCCTGTCACTAGCTTGGACCAGGGCTGGCTCCAGTTTCAGTGAGATCTTTCTCTGCAGTTTATTAATCGGCTCACTTCCATTCTCTCCCCAGGTCTGTATTGCACCCTCGAAGTCGATTCCTTCGGTTATTTTGTCAGTAAAGCGAAGACCAGAGTTTTCAGGGACACAACGGAACCGCTCTGGAACGAGGTGTGTCTGGGGGTCAGGGTGTGCCCTGGGGTCAGGGTGCACCCGGGGAGTGGGGTGTGCTTGAGGGTCAGGGTCAGACTGATGAGACGTCCTGTTGTATCACGGCCTCTGGGAGATGGGTTTGTTTATCTGCCGAACTCTAAAGATTGTGATTCCATCAGATTAACAGGTCACAATGTCACTATATTCAGCAGTGTCCCCTGAATGTGCTGACTCTCTTTTCCCCCCCCCCCCCTCCCCTGGCTCTCTTTTTCCCCCCCCCCTCCCCTGGCTCTCTTTTTCCCCCCCCCCTCCCCTGACTCTCTTTTCCCCCCCCCCTCCCCTGACTCTCTTTCCCCCCCCCTCCCCTGACTCTCTTCCCCCCCCCCCCCTGACTCTCTTTCCCCCCCCCTCCCCTGACTCTCTTTTCCCCCCCCCCTCCCCTGACTCTCTTTTCCCCCCCTCCCCTGACTCTCTTTCCCCCCCCCTCCCCTGACTCTCTTTCCCCCCCCCCCCGACTCTCTTTCCCCCCTCCCCTGACTCTCTTCCCCCCCCCCTCCCCTGACTCTCTTCCCCCCCCCCTCCCCTGACTCTCTTCCCCCCCCCCTCCCCTGACTCTCTTCCCCCCCCTCCCCTGACTCTCTTTCCCCCCCCCTCCCCTGACTCTCTTTCCCCCCCCCCCCTCCCCTGACTCTCTTTCCCCCCCCCTCCCCTGACTCTCTTTCCCCCCCCCCCTCCCCTGACTCTCTTTCCCCCCCCCTCCCCTGACTCTCTTTCCCCCCCCCTCCCCTGACTCTCTTTCCCCCCCCTCCCCTGACTCTCTTCCCCCCCCCCTCCCCTGACTCTCCTCCCCCCCCTCCCCTGACTCTCCTCCCCCCCCTCCCCTGACTCTCTTTCCCCCCCCCCTCCCCTGACTCTCTTTCCCCCCCCCCCTCCCCTGACTCTCTTTCCCCCCCCCCTCCCCTGACTCTCTCTCCCCCCCCTCCCCTGACTCTCTTCCCCCCCTCCCCTGACTCTCTTCCCCCCCCTCCCCTGACTCTCTTTCCCCCCCCTCCCCTGACTCTCTTTCCCCCCCCTCCCCTGACTCTCTTCCCCCCCCCCTCCCCTGACTCTCTTCCCCCCCTCCCCTGACTCTCCTCCCCCCCCCCTCCCCTGACTCTCCTCCCCCCCCTCCCCTGACTCTCCTCCCCCCCCTCCCCTGACTCTCCTCCCCCCCCTCCCCTGACTCTCCTCCCCACCCCTCCCCTGACTCTCCTCCCCCCCTCCCCTGACTCTCCTCCCCCCCCTCCCCTGACTCTCCTCCCCCCCTCCCCTGACTCTCCTCCCCCCCTCCCCTGACTCTCCTCCCCCCCTCCCCTGACTCTCCTCCCCCCCTCACCCTGACTCTCCTCCCCCCCTCCCCTGACTCTCCTCCCCCCTCCCCTGACTCTCCTCCCCCCCCTCCCCTGACTCTCCTCCCCCCCTCCCCTGACTCTCCTCCCCCCCTCCCCTGACTCTCCTCCCCCCCTCCCCTGACTCTCCTCCCCCCCTCCCCTGACTCTCCTCCCCCCTCCCCTGACTCTCCTCCCCCCCTCCCCTGACTCTCCTCCCCCCCCTCCCCTGACTCTCCTCCCCCCCCTGACTCTCCTCCCCCCCTCCCCTGACTCTCCTCCCCCCCTCCCCTGACTCTCCTCCCCCCCTCCCCTGACTCTCCTCCCCCCCCTCCCCCTGACTCTCCTCCCCCCCTCCCCTGACTTCTCCTCCCCCCCTCCCCCTCCCCTGACTCTCCTCCCCCCCTCCCCTGACTCTCCTCCCCCCCTCCCTGACTCTCCTCCCCCCTCCCCTGACTCTCCTCCCCCCCTCCCTGACTCTCCTCCCCCCCCTCCCCTGACTCCTCCTCCCCCCCTCCCCTGACTCTCCTCCCCCCCTCCCCTGACTCTCCTCCCCCCCTCCCTGACTCTCCTCCCCCCCCTCCCCTGACTCTCTTCCCCCCCCCTCCCCTGACTCTCTTCCCCCCCCTCCCCTGACTCTCTTCCCCCCCCCTCCCTGACTCTCTTCCCCCCCCTCCCTGACTCTCTTCCCCCCCCCTCCCCTGACTCTCTTCCCCCCCCCTCCCTGACTCTCTTCCCCCCCCTCCCCTGACTCTCTTCCCCCCCCTCCCCTGACTCTCTTCCCCCCCCTCCCCTGACTCTCTTCCCCCCCTCCCCTGACTCTCTTCCCCCCCCTCCCCTGACTCTCTTCCCCCCTCCCTGACTCTCTTCCCCCCCTCCCTGACTCTCTTCCCCCCCTCCCCTGACTCTCTTCCCCCCCTCCCCTGACTCTCTTCCCCCCCCTCCCCTGACTCTCTTCCCCCCCCTCCCCTGACTCTCTTCCCCCCCCTCCCCTGACTCTCTTCCCCCCCCCTCCCCTGACTCTCTTCCCCCCCCCTCCCCTGACTCTCTTCCCCCCCCTCCCCTGACTCTCTTCCCCCCCCTCCCCTGACTCTCTTCCCCCCCCTCCTCCTGACTCTCTTCCCCCCCTCCCCTGACTCTCTTCCCCCCCCTCCCTGACTCTCTTCCCCCCCCTCCCCTGACTCTCTTCCCCCCCCTCCCCTGACTCTCTTCCCCCCCTCCCCTGACTCTCTTCCCCCCCTCCCCTGACTCTCTTCCCCCCCCTCCCCTGACTCTCTTCCCCCCCCCTCCCCTGACTCTCTTCCCCCCCCCTCCCCTGACTCTCTTCCCCCCCCCCTCCCTGACTCTCTTCCCCCCCCCTCCCCTGACTCTCTTCCCCCTCCCGCTCCCCCCTCCCTGACTCTCTTCCCCCCCCCCCTCCCCTGACTCTCTTCCCCCCCCCCTCCCCTGACTCTCTTCCCCCCCCCCCCTCCCCTGACTCTCTTCCCCCCCCCCTCCCCTGACTCTCTTCCCCCCCCCCTCCCTGACTCTCTTCCCCCCCCCTCCCTGACTCTCTTCCCCCCCCCCTCCCCTGACTCTCTTCCCCCCCCCCTCCCCTGACTCTCTTCCCCCCCCCCCTCCCCTGACTCTCTTCCCCCCCCCTCCCTGACTCTCTTCCCCCCCCCTCCCCCTGACTCTCTTCCCCCCCTCCCCTGACTCTCTTCCCCCCCTCCCCTGACTCTCTTCCCCCCCCTCCCTGACTCTCTTCCCCCCCCTCCCCTGACTCTCTTCCCCCCCCTCCCCTGACTCTCTTCCCCCCCCCTCCCTGACTCTCCCCCCCCTCCCCTGACTCTCTTCCCCCCCCTCCCCTGACTCTCTTCCCCCCCCCTCCCCCTGACTCTCTTCCCCCCCTCCCCTGACTCTCTTCCCCCCCCCCCCTCCCCTGACTCTCTTCCCCCCCCTCCCCCGACTCTCTTTTCCCCCCCCTCCCCGACTCTCTTTCCCCCCCCTCCCCCGACTCTCTTCTCTTCCTCCCCCCCCTCCCCCGACTCTCTCTTTCCCCCCCCCTCCCCCGACTCTCTTTCCCCCCCCCTCCCCCGACTCTCTTTCCCCCCCCCCTCCCCCGACTCTCTTTCCCCCCCCCTCCCCCGACTCTCTTCCCCCCCCCTCCCCCGACTCTCTTCCTCCCCCCCTCCCCCTGACTCTCTTCCTCCCCCCCTCCCTCCCCTGACTCTCTTCCCCCCCCTCCCCTGACTCTCTCTC
>NC_141008.1:44964862-45004893 GCF_052327205.1 Somniosus microcephalus
GGGGCCTCGGTTTATTGTCTCATGACATACAGCACCTCCGACAGTGCGGCGCTGCCCCTCCGACAATGCGGCGCTCCCTCAGTACTGCTCCTCCGACAGTGCAGCGCTCCCGCAGTACTGCCCCTCCGACAGTGCGGCGCTCCCTCAGTACTGCCCCTCCCACAGTGCGGCGCTCCCGCAGTACTGCCCCTCCGACAATGCGGCGCTCCCGCAGTACTGCCCCTCCGACAATGCGGCGCTCCCTCAGTGCTGTCCCTCCGACAGTGCGGCGCTCCCTCAGTGCTGTCCCTCCGACAGTGCGGCGCTCCCTCAGTGCTGCCCCTCCGACAGTGCGGCGCTCCCTCAGTACTGCCCCTCCGACAGTGCGACGCACCCACAGTACTGCCCCTCCGACAGTGCGGCGCTCCCTCAGTGCTGTCCCTCCGACAGTGCGGCGCTCCCTCAGTGCTGCCCTTCCGACAGTGCGGCGCTCCCTCAGTGCTGCCCCTCCGACAGTGCGGCGCTCCCTCAGTGCTGCCCCTCCGACAGTGTGGCGCTCCCTCAGTGCTGCCCCTCCGACAGTGCGGCGCTCCCTCAGCGCTGCCCCTCCGACAGTGCGGCGCTCCCTTAGTGCTGCCCCTCCGACAGTGCGGCGCTCCCTCAGTACTGCCCCTCCGACAGTGCGGCGCTCCCTCAGTACTGCCCCTCTGGTTGTTGTGATGTTCTGTTTTTATCTATTCTCGGGATGTGGGCGTCGCTGGCAAGGCTGGCATTTGTTGGCCATCCCTAGTTGTCCTGAGAAGGTGGTGTTGGGCCGCCTTCACAGTGTCAGCTGTGGTCCAATGGGTAGCACACTCGCCTCTGAGTCAGATGGTTGTGGGTTCAAGTCTCACTCCAGGGACTTGAGCACATAAATCTAGGCTGACACTGCAGTGCAGTACTGAGGGAGCGCTGCACTGTCAGAGTTGCTGTCTTTCGGATGAGACGTTAAAATGAGGCCCCGTCTGCTCTCTCAGGTGGACGTAAAAGATCCCTTGGCACTATTTCGAAGAAGAGCAGGGGAATTATCCCCGGTGTCCTGGCCAATATTTATCCTTCAATCAACATAACAAAAAAACACATTATCTGGTCATTATGACATTGCTGTTTGTGGGAGCTTGCTGTGTGCAAATTGGCTGCCGAGTTTCCCACATTACAACAGTGACTACACTTCAAAAGTACTTCATTGGCTGTAAAGCGCTTTGAGACGTCCGCTGGTTGTGAAAGGCGCTGTATAATTGCAAATCTTTCTTTCTTTTCTTGAAATATTTTGATGCACTGTGTCTCTCGCTCGGCCACGTCAGAGGGCGGTTAAGAGCCACCGCGTTGGTGTGGGACTGGAGTCGCGTATAGGCCCAGACCGGGTAAGGACGGCAGGTTTCCTTCCCTGAAGGACATCAGTGAACCCGTTGGGTTTTTACGCCAGCCTGACGATTTCATGCTCACTTTTACTGATCCCAGCTTTTTATTTCCAGATTTTTTAAACCGAATTCAAATTCTTAAACTGCCCTGGTGGGAATTGTACTTGCGTTCCCTGGATTATTAGTGGGAGTCTCGGGCATGCCGGTCCCAGTGTTGGTGTCTGAGGCCGGCAGTGTCCCTCACCGTCCCCAGTCTGGTTACACTTGGTATCCGCCCTGGTGTCCTGTCACAGTCTGTCTATTAACAGTGGGATATAATCTCGCTTCAAAGGGCATCTCCAGGCTGCCCTCCGCTCTCTTGCTGTTAGAATATTTTATCCAGAATTACAGGGAATACACTCCCAGTGGTGCTGGAGCCTCTGGGCTGCTGAAGGGGTTAAAGCTGCGGATTGCTGATTAGCCTGGGGCCGTGGGGATATCCCAGTGTTACAGATCGATCTCAGCGAATGGAGAGCCAGACTGTTAGTGAGAGAGAGAGAAAGGGGCACAAGGAGAGGGAGAGCGAGACAAAAAGGAAGAAAGGGGCGGGGAGAGAGAGGGAGGCGGGGGAGGAGAGCATCTGGATCCAGGCTGGTCGCTCGGAGTCTGTGCCAGATCTCCGAGCTGGAGCTGCTGCAGTCACTGTGCTGGAACATTTACTCCTCATTCACTAGCTGCATTGGTTGAGGTGCAGACTCCGGAACTCCTGGAGCAGTCCTGGTCCGAGTGCGGGCTGTGTCTCCGATCGGATTAACTCTAAACTCCACTTGGTCAAAGGGGCTTCGCCCCCCCCCCCCCAGTCCGGGTCCGCTTTTCCCGGGGGTCCAGGCTTTATCCCGGCGAGGTGTTGGTGATCCCGGACTGCAGCACAGCGATGGAGCAATCCCGGAGCCCCGGGCAGCTCGGCAGGGAGGCTTTGTAATTGTGGTTTCCTGCTGCCGGAGGCCGAGTCTGGAGACCGGGAAGATTGCTGCGTGAGGTTTGTCCAGAGCCAGGTGGCCGTTACTGGGATGTCGGATATTCTGCGCTCTGTGTGTCAGCAGCTGGAGGAGGGCAGTGTGCTGGAGGATGGCAGTGTGCTGGAGGAGGACGTTACCAAGAGGCACTCGAACACTGGAGCCAAGCTGTGGGGCCGTGTCCGCAGCAAGCTACTCGGGCCAAAGGTCGTTACATTCTTGTATTTATTTTAAGTGTTTTACATTCTCCCAGCCAGCTCCTGGGGGGTCTGATCTACATCAGTAATCTTAAACAGGAAACTAAAGTCCCACTGAATTAAATCCCAGCTCCTTGACGCTCCTGTCTGCAGCCCAGAATATGCGCTGACTATCAGTGTGTGTGAACTCTGCCCCTCGTTGCCCCCTAGCTGACCCCCTCTGCCCTCTCGCTGCCTCCCTCTGCCCCCTCGCTGCCTCCCTCTGCCCCCTCGCTGCCCCTCTCTGACACATCGCTTGCCCCCTCGCTGTCCCTCTCTAACCCATTGCTGACCCCTCGCTGTCCTTCTCTAACCCATCGCTGACCCCTCTCTGCCCCCTCGCTGTCCCCCTCTAACCCATCGCTGACCCTCGCTGCCCAGCTTCCTCCCTCAGGGCCACCTCTTTAATCTCTCTCCCTGCATTCTCAGCCTGACGCAGCCTGTTTCATCTGTTGTAAAACACTGTACCATTTCGTTAACCCTTCATCCACCGGCTTGCAATGTTTCGAATGACACTGCAGTGTTTATTCTACAATCTGTTCTGTCTCAAGAATTATTGTTTACGACTCGTGAAAGGTCAGAATTAGGAAGTGATGGTTTATTGAGCGAGAGACTGATGAACACGGGAAAAGGCCTCGGTGTTTAACTGTTCAATGTTTCTGTGTTACCCTTGTCAGGGAGTCGGCAGTCGGTCACAGTCGCTGCTGGAACTATTCACCAGCTAGAGACAGTGGAGGTCCATGTATGTAGATCGTTACAATGTCATAGTTACAGAAAATATTCAAAAGGCTAATGGGATGCTGGCCTCTATATCTAGACGACTAGAATACAAGGGGGTAGAAGTTATGCTACAGCTATACAAAGCCCTGGTTAGATCACACCTGGAGTACTGTGCTAAGTTCTGGGCCCCACACCTTAGGAAGGATACATCAGCTTTGGAGAGAGTGCAGTGTAGGTTTACCAGAATGATAACCCCACTCCAATGGTTAAATTACAAGGAGAGATTACACAAACTAGGATTGTATTAGAATCATAGAATGGTTACAGCCGGTCGTTGAGCCCGTGCTGGCTCGCTGCAAGAGCACTTCAGCTAGGCCCACTCCCCGCTCTTTCCCCATGTCCCTGCAAATTTTTTTCCTTCAGGTATTTATCCAATTCCATTTTGAAAGCCACGATTGAATCTGCCTCCACCACCCTTTCAGGCAGTGAATTCCAGATCCTAACCACTCGTTGCATAAATAAGTTTTTCCTCAGGTCGCCTTTGGTTCTTCTGCCAATCACCTTAAATCTGTGTCCTCTGGTTCTCGACCCTTCTGCCAATGGGAACAGTTTCTCTCTATCTACTCTGTCCAGACCCCTCATGATTTTGAACACCTCTATCAAATCTCCTCTCAATCTTCACTGCTCTAAGGAGAACAACCCCAGCTTCTCCAGTCTATCCACGTAATTGAAGTTCCTCATCTCTGGAACCATTCTTGTAAATCTTTTCTGCACCCTCTCTAAGGCCTTCACATCCTTCCTAAAATGCGGTGCCCAGAATTGGACACAATACTAAATGGACACAATTGGACAAAATGGCTCACAAGGGAAATTAGGGATAGCATAAGATCCAAGGAGAGGACATATAAATTGGCCAGAAAAAGCAGTAAACCTGAGGACTGGGAGCAGTTTAGGATTCAGCAAAGGAGGACAAAGGGATTAATTAAGAGAGTATGAGAGTAAGCTTGCATGGAACATAAAAACTGACTGTAAAAGCTTTTATAGATATGTGAAGAGAAAATGATTCGTGAAGTCAAGCATAGGTCCCTTGCAGTCAGAATCAGGAGAATTTATAATGGGGAACAAAGAAATGGCAGAACAATTAAATTCATACTTTGGTTCTGTCTTCACAAAGGAGGACACAAATAACCTCCCAGAGATGTCGGGGAACATAGGGTCTAATGAAGGGGAGGAACTGAAAGAAATCAGTATTTGTAGGGAAATGGTGTTAGGGAAATTGATGGGATTGAAGGCCGATAAATCCCCAGGGCCTGATAATCTACATCCTAGGGTACTTAAGAAAGTGGCCCGAGAAATAGTAGATGCATTGCTGGTCATCTTCCAGAATTCAATAGACTCTGGAACAGTACCCATGGATTGTCGGGTAGCTAATGTTACCCCACTGTTCAAAAAAGGTGGTAGAGAAAAAACGGGGAATTACAGATAACGGTAGTGGGGAAAATGCTAGAGTCCATTATAAAGGATGTAATAGCAGAGCACTTGGAAAAAAGTGACCGGATCGGACAAAGTCAACATGGATTTACAAAAGGTAAATCGTGCTTGACTAATCTACTGGAATTTTTTGAGGATGTAACTGGTAAAATAGATAAGGGAGAACCAGTGGATGTGGTGTATTTGGATTTTCAAAAGGCTTTCGATAAGGTCCCGCATAAGAGATTAGCGTGTAAAATTAAGGCACATGGGATTGGGGGCAAGGTATTGACTTGGATAGAGAACTGGTTGGCAGGCAGAAAGCAAAGAGTTGGAATAAACAGCTCTTTTTCCGAGTGGCAGGCAGTGACTAGTGGGGTACCGCAGGGATCGGTCCTTGGACCCCAGCTATTCACAATATATATTAATGATCTAGACGAGGGAACTAGATGTAATATCTCCAAGTTTGCAGACGACACAAAGCTGGGTGGGCGTGTGTGCTGTGAGGAGGATGCCGAGAAACTCCAGTATGATTTGGACAGGTTGGGTGATTGGGCAGAAGCATGGCAGATGCAATATAACGTGGATAAATGCGAGGTTATCCACTTTGGTGTCAAAAACAGGAAGGCAGAGTATTATCTGAATGGCAATAGATTGGGAGAAGGGGAAGTGCAACGAGACCTGGACGTCCTTGTGCACCAGTCGCTGAAAGTAAGCATGCAGGTGAAGCAGGCGGTTAAGAAGGCAAATGGTATGTTGGCCTTCGTAGCGAGAGGGTTTGAGTACAGGAACAAGGATGTCTTGCTGCAGTTGTACAGGGCCTTGGTGAGACCGCACCTTGAGTATTGTGTGCAGTTTTGGTCGCCTTATCTGAGAAAGGATATTCTTGCCATGGAAGGAGTGCAGCGAAGATTCACCAGGCTGATACCTGGGATGGCAGGAATGACGTACGAGGAGAGATTGGGTCGATTGGGCTTGTACTCGCTGGAGTTTAGAAGAATGAGAGGGGGATCTCATCGAAACTTATAAAATTCTAACAGGACTAGACAGACTAGATGCTGGAAGGATGTTCCCGATGGTCGGGGAGTCCAGAACCAGGGGTCACAGTCTAAGGATAAGGGGTAAGCCATTTAGGACAGAGAGTGGTGAACCTGTGGAATTCTCTACCAAAGAAGGCAGTAGAGGCCAATTCATTAAATATATTCAAGAAGGATTTGGATATATTTCTTAAGGCTAAAGGGATCAAGGGATATGGGGAGAAGGCAGGGACAGGGTACTGAATTTGGATGATCAGCCATGATCGCATTGAATGGCGGAGCAGGCTCAAGGGGCCGAATGGCCTACTCCTGTTCCTATCTTCTATGTTTCTATGTTTACTCCAGTTGAGGTCGAACCAGTGTTTGATAAAGGTTCATCATAACTTCCTTGCTTTTGTACTCTATACCTCTATTTAAGAAGCCCAGGATCCCGTAAGTCTTTTTAACCGCTTTCTCAACCTGCCCTGCCACCTTCAACGATTTGTGCACACATACCCCCAGGTCTCTCTGTTCATGCACCCCCTTTAGGATTGTACCCTTTTAGTTTATATTCGTTCTTCCTACCTAAATGTATCACTTTGCACTATTCCTTGGACATTAGAAGGTTATGGGGTGATCTGATCAAAATTTTCAAGATATTAATGGGAACAGATAGGGTAGATAGAGAGGAACTATTTCCGCTGGTTGGGGATTCTAGGACATGGGGACATAGTCTAAAAATTAGAGCCAGACCTTTCAGGAAAAAGTTAAGAAACACTTCTAGACACAAAGGGTGGTAGAAATTTGGAACTCTCTTCCGCAAACAGCAATTGATGCTAGATCAATTGTTAATTTTAAATCTGAGATTGACAGATTTCTGTTAACTAAAGGTATTAAGGGATATGGGCCATAGTCGTGTATATGGACTTAGGTCACAGATCAGCCATGATCTCATTGAATGACGGAAAAGGCTCGAGGGGCTGAATGGCCTCCTCCTGTTCCTATGTGTTCCTGAGCTGCTGGTCACAGCCCCTGCTGCGGCCTTTGGTACACTCGCCACATCTCAAACCAGACTGGAAAAGCAGAAACCGCTCTCGCTGTGTTTCTCTGTACTTGATCTCCCAGTCACTCAATCCCCGATCACTCGGTCCCCGCGATCGCTCGATTCCCCCGATCACTTCCCCTCGGTCCCCGCGATCACTTCCCCTCGGTCCGATCACTCGATCCCACCGATCACTCGATCCCACCGATCAGTTCCCCCTCGGTCCGATCACTCGATCCCACCGATCACTCGATCCCACCGATCAGTTCCCCCTCGGTACGATCACTTGATCCCATCGATCACTCGGTCCCACCGATCACTCGGTCCCCCCATCACTCGGACCCTGTGATCACACGGTCCCCCCGCATCACTCGGTCCCCGCCATCACTCGGTCCCACCGATCACTCGGTCCCCCCATCACTCGGACCCTGTGATCACACGGTCCCCCCCGATCACTCGATTCCTCGATCCCCCAAGCAGTGCCAGCCGTGGCTCAGTGGGTAGCACTCTCTCTCTGTCTCGCCCTCTGTCTCTCTCTGTCTCTCTGTGTGTCTCCCTCCCCCTCTGTCCCTCTCCCCCTCTGTCCCTCTCCCCCTCTGTCCCTCTCCCCCTCTGTCCCTCTCCCCCTCTGTCCCCCTCCCCCTCTGTCCCCCTCCCCCTCTGTCCCCCTCCCCCTCTGTCCCCCTCCCCCTCTGTCCCCCTCCCCCTCTGTCCCCCTCCCCCTCTGTCCCCCTCCCCCTCTGTCCCCCTCCCCCTCTGTCCCTCTGTCCCTCTCCCCCTGGTCTCTGAGTCAGGAGGTTGTGGGTTCAAGTCCTACTCCAGAAACTTGAGCACCTAATCCAGGCTGACACTCCCTGTGCAGTACTGAGCGAGTGCTGCACTGTCAGAGCTGCTGTCTTTTGGGTGAGATGTTAAACCGAGGCCCCGTCTGCCCCCTCAGGTGGATGTAAAAGATCCCACGGCTCTATTTTGAAGAAGAGCAGGGGAGTTCTCCCCGGTGACCTGGCCAATGTTTATCCCTCAATCAACATCACTAAAACAGATTATCTGGTCATTATCTCATTGCTGTTTGTGGGAGCTTGCTGTGCGCAAATTAGCTGCTGCGTTTCCTACATTACAACAGCAACTACACTTCAAGCAAGTACTTAATTGGCTGTTCATCGCTTTGGGACGTCCTGAGGTTGTGAAAGGCGCTATAGAAATGCAAGTCTTTTTTTTCTGAGCCACACAGCGAGGTCCTAGGTTCCTTCCATTGGTCTCTGTTGATCTTGGCTGCCCAGAGTTGGCCTCAGTACCCCTAGGTTAGACAGAGTTCACGTCCCTGATTACAGCCCAGGCGTCCCCCCCAGGCTTGCTGTGACACCCCCACGATGGAATAGCCTAGGTCACAATTAACAGGCATTTGGAGAGGTTTAAGCTAATTAAGGAGAGCCAACACGGGTTTGTAAAAGGCAGATCGTGTTTGACTAATCAATTGAATTGTTTGATGAAGTAACAGGGAGGATTGGTGAAGGGAATGCAATGAATGTTGTCTACATGGATTTTCAGGAGGCATCTGACAAAGAACCACATAGAAGGCTGGTTAACAAAATTGAGGCTCATGGAATAGGTGGGTCAGTGACAGCTTGGATAAGGAATTGGCTTAAGGACAGAAAACAGTGAGTTGTGGTAAATGGCTGTTTTTCAGACTGGAGGATGGTAGACAGTGGTGTTCCCCAAGGGTCAGTGCTGGGGCCACTGCTTTTTTTGATATATATAAATGACCTGGATATTGGAATACAGAGTAGAATTTCTAAATTTGCCAGTGATACCAAACTTGAGGGTGTGGCAAACAGTGATGATGACATCAATCAACTGCAACAGGCCATAGAAAGGCTAGCAGAATGGGTAGACAAGTGGCATAGAAACATATAGAAACATAGAAGATAGGAGCAGGAGTAGGCCATTCGGCCCCTCGAGCCTGCTCCGCCATGGGCGGGGTTGCAATCGGTCCTGCCTTGACTTCCCTCTGCTCAGATCTTGCTGGAGCTCTGTGAGGTGGGGTGTAGAGGGGAATGGTGCCAGCTCGCAGCCAGTTACCGGGGCGACTGGTAGTGGGACTGTCTGTCGGGGAAACTGGGCAGGTGGACAAAGGAAAGAGCTAAATTACAGAATAATGTGTGGGATTTATAAACAACACACGGGATTCTCCGCTCCTGATTCCTGGGGCTCACTACCTCAGGCAGGTCACAGGTTAGAACAACGGAGAAAGGATGATCGTCAACGTCCTCTGATACCTGACCCCACCGGCCCCTCGTCAGTGAGCTGCGACAGTGAGTCTCAGCAGCTTATTGTACCATGGGGGTCAGCTGACCCTGTTGTCACTCGTATCTGTGTCTAGGTCTGTGCTGTGTCTCTGTCGGTGTGTGTGTGCGTGCCTAGGTCTGTGCTGTGTCTCTGTCTGTGTGTGTCTAGGTCTGTGCTGTGTCTCTGTCTGTGTGTGTCTAGGTCTGTGCTGTGTCTCTGTCTGTGTGTGTCTAGGTCTGTGCTGTGTCTCTGTCAGTGTATGTCTAGGTCTGTGCTGTGTCTCTGTCAGTGTGTGTGTGGTCAGAGGGTGAGCGCTAATTGAATCAGGGCGCAGTCGTAATTCAATCACTATTTTAAAGACATACATTCTGTGCTTCTTTTGATAATTTATATTATTTTTAGTCAAATAGCAAAACCTGTGTCTGTTTGGGAAGCGGAGAGACGTGGGGTTGATGGGAGATTCTCTGCAGTGGGGCCTGAGGAATGGGAAATGCAGATCTATGACACTACCACTGGCGGGAGGGTGTAACTGGCGGGAGGGTGTAACTAACGGGAGGAGGAGGCTCCATGAATATCCCCATCCTCCATGATGGTGGAGCCCAGCTCGTGAGTGCAAAAGACAAGGCTGAAGCATTTGCAACCATCTTCAGCCAGAAGTGCTGAGTGGATGATCCATATCGGCCTCCTCCTGAGGTCCCCACCATCACAGAAACCAGTCTTCAGCCAATTCGATTCACTCCCCGTGATATCAAGAAACGGCTGAGCGCACTGGATACAGCAAAGGCTATGGGCCCCGACAACATCCCAGCTATCGTGCTGAAGATTTGTGCTCCAGAACTGACCGCGCCTCTAGCCAAGTTGTTCCAGTACAGCTACAACACTGGCATCTATCCGACGATGTGGAAAACTGCCCAGGTATGTCCTGTCCACAAAAAGCAGAACAAATCCAATCCGGCCAATTACCGCTCTATCAGTTTACTCTCAATCATCAGTAAAGTGATGATGGAAGGTGTCATCGACAATGCTATCAAGCGGCACTTACTCACCAATAACCTGCTCACTGATGTCCGGTTTGAGTTCCGCCAAGACCACTCGGCTCCCAACCTCATTACAGCCTTGGTCCAAACATGAACAAAAGAGCTGAATTCCAGAGGTGAGGTGAGAGTGACTGCCCTTGACATCAAGGCAGCATTTGACCGAGTGTGGCATCAAGGAGCCCTAGTAAAACTGAAGTCAATGGGAATGGGGGGAAAACTCTCCACTGGCTGGAGTCATACCTAGCACAAAGGAAGATGGTTGTGGTTGTTGGAGGCCAATCATCTCATCCCCAGGACATCTCTGCAGGAGTTCCTCAGAGCAGTGTCCTAGGCCCAACCATCTTCAGCTGCTTCATCAATCACCTTCCCTCTATCATAAGGTCAGAAGTGGGGATGGTCACTGATGATTGCACAGTGTTCAGTTCCATTCGCAACTCCACAGATAATGAAGCAGTCCGTGCGCATATGCAGCAAGACCTGGACAACATTCAGGCTTGGGCTTATAAGTGGCAAGTAACATTCACGCCACACAAGTGCCAACAAGAGAGCGTCTAATCGCCGCCCCTTGACATTCAATGGCATTACCATTGCCAAATCCCCCAACATTAACATCTTGGGGGTCACCATTGACCAGAAACTTAACTGGACCAGCGACATAAATACTGTGGCTGCTAGAGCAGGTCAGAGGCTGGGTATTCTGCGGTGAGTGTCTCACCTCCTGATTCCCCAAAGCCTTTCCACCATTTACAAGGCACAAGTCAGGAGTGTGATGGAATACCCTCCACTTGCCTGGATGAGTGCAGCTCCAACATCACTCAAGAAGCTCTACACCATCCAGGACAAAGCAGCCTGCTTGATTGGCACCCCATCCACCACCTTAAACATTCACTCCCTCCACCACCGGCGCACCATGGCTGCAGTGTGTACCATCTGCAAGATGCACTGCAGCAACTCACCAAGGCTTCTTCAACAGCACATCCCAAACCCGTGACCTCTACCACCTAGAAGGACAAGGGCAGCAGCAGGCGCATGGGAACACCACCACCTCCAAGCTCCCTTCCAAGTCACACACCATCCTGACTTGGAAATATATCACCGTTCCTTCATCGTCACTGAGTCAAAATCCTGGAACTCCTTCCCTAGCAGCACTGTGGGAGTACCTTCACCACACGGACTGCAGCGGTTAAGAACATAGGAAATAGGAGCAGGAGTTGGCCACAAGGCCCCTCGAGCCTGCTCTGCCATTCAATAAGATCATGGCTGATCATCAACCTCAACTTCACTTTCCTGCCCGATCTCCATATCCCTTGATTCCTCTAGAGTCTAAAAATCTATCTATCTCAGTCTTGAATATACTCAAAGACTCAGCATTCACAGCCCTCTGGGGCAGAGAATTCCAAAGATTCACAACCCTCTGAGTGAAGAAATTCCTCCTCATCTCAGTCTTAAATGGGCTACCCCTTATCCTGAGACTATGCCCCCTAGTTCTAGACACTCCAGCCAGGGGAAACAACCTCTCGGCATCTACCCTGTCAATCCCCCTCAGAATCTTGTATGTTTCAATGAGATCACCTCTCATTCTTCTAAACTCCAGAGAGTATAGGCCCAATCTACACAATCTCTCCTCATAGGACAGCCCTCTCATCCCAGGAATCAATCTAGTGAACCTTCGTTGCACCGCCTCCAAGGCAAGTATGTCCTTTCTATTGGTAAAACCCCCATCACACCACATCCCATCACAGCCTCGCCTGAGACCCAAACCTGGGACAGTTTCCCACTAACAATGGACTTTCAGTTACTTTTATTTTAAAAGTCTTCCACTTGGAGTGTTTTTAAGAAACTTTCCATGTCGATTGGGAGTGGGGCATTGGATCGGGAGTGAGGGTCGGGCGATCGAGGGTTAGCCACTTGGATCAGGCAGTCTTTCGCTTGGTGTCTGCCTCGAGCTCCGGAACTAATGGTGAGTGTCACCTTCTGGTTTCAGTGTTACTGTGGTGCTGGGCTTTGAGCTTAAAGTGGGCCGGGGCCTGGTCACACTCTGGGTCGCACTCTGGGTGTCAATCTGGGAGTGACTCTGGGTCTCACTCTGGTGTGACTGGGTGTAAGTCCCGGCCTGTGATGGTGAGCAGGGACCGTGAGGTTTGAGTGTCCCGTGTTTCTCCGTTAATTGTTTCTCCTCTTTCACAGCTGGATGCACAGACAGCCCAAACCAGGAGCTGGCAGACGGCAGTGATCGAGATGAACGGGGTGAGTGTTTGTGATGAACAGGGTGAGTGTTGGCCCAGCCAGGGATTCTGGCAGTGTGAAGACTTTTCATTGTTTCAGGACCTGCCAAATTTATAAGGGATGTGAGCGGCTGCTGCACGAGAGAATGATCACCAACACCTTCGGGAGGTGACTGAACCTGTTCAGGAGACGCTGGTCAATCTCAGACTGAGCCCACTCCTGGACTGGAACTAAACCCATCGGCCCCTGTCCACCTACTGGACGAGCGCTTGGCACCGTTCCACTGGTCCTGGTTAGCTGCCTGAAGCAGTCCGGGAGGGATGGACAGTTGGCCCCTGTGTGAATAGTCTGGCCTGGTTTGTGGCGGGGGGGGAGGCGAAGTGGAGGATGGGGGGGGGGGGCGGGTGAGGAGAGGCTGTGGGGAGCTCGTTGTGGCTGAGATATTTTAATAAATGAAAGGTTGTGTGTGTTTCAGATTGCGGTGGAATTGTCTGTGAAATTCACCAGCCGGGATCTGAGTCTGAAACGCACCCCCTCAAAAAAACAGAGCGGTGTGTTCGGGGTGAAAATTAACGTCGTCACAAAGTAAGTCCCTCTCCTCCCCGCCCCCCCACCCCTCTGGACAGGACGAGCGTCCCCAGACCCTGTTCCCGCTCTGTCTACTTTGTGTGACGTGATGATGCTGAGGCAGTGCATGAAATTCTCGGAATAGCCAGAATACTGCGTGTAATTGGCGTGTCGCGGTAACGGACCAGGTGTCGCGGTAACGGACCGGGTGTCGCGGTAACGGACCGGGTATCGCGGTAACAGACCAGGTGTCGCGGTAACGGACTGGTGTCCAGGACATGTTGATGTTCTGATTGGTGTTTACGCTGGTTCCAGGCGGGAGCGTTCGAAGGTGCCGTACATTGTCCGTCAGTGCATCGAGGAGGTGGAGAAGCGAGGGATTGAGGAAGTGGGAATTTATCGGATATCTGGAGTAGCCACGGATATCCAGGCTCTAAAAACCGCCTTCGACATGAGTAAGTGACAAATTCAACCCTGATTCCCCACCCAACGATATAAAATCCCACTCCACTCCTGGTATAATCCCACTCCATGCCCGGTATAGAATCATAGAATGGTTACAGCACAGAAGGAGGCCATTCAGCCCATCGAGCCCGTGCTGGCTCTCTGCAAGACCCCTTCAGCTCGTCCCACTCCCCCGCCCTTTCCCCGTAGCCCTGTAAATTGTTTTCCTTCAGGTACTTACCAACTCCCTTTTGAAAGCCACGATTGAGTCTGCCTCCACCACCCTTTCAGGCAGTGCATTCCAGATCCTAACCACTCGCTGCGTAAAAAAGTTTTTCCTCATGTCGCCTTTGGTTCTTCTGCCAATCACCTTAAATCTGGTTCTTTGGTTCTCGACCCTTCTGCCAATGGGAACAGTTTCTCTCTATCTACTCTGTCCAGACCCCTCGTGATTTTGAACACCTCTATCAAATCTCCTCTCAATCTTCTCTGCTCCAAGGAGAACAACCCCAGCTTCTCCAGTCAATCCATGTAACTGAAGTCCCTCGCCTCTGAAACCATTCTTGTAAATCTTTTCTGCGGTGCCCAGAATTGGACACAATACTCCAGTTCAGGCTGAACCAGTGTTTTATAAAGGTTCATCATAACTTCCTTGCTTTTGTATTCTATGCCTCTATTTATGAAGCCCAGGATCCCATAAGCCTTTTTAACTGCTTTCTTAACCTGCCCTGCCACCTTCAATGATTTGTGCACAAATACCCCCAGGTCTCTCTGTTCATGCACCCCCTTTAGGATTCTACCTTTTAGTTTATATTGCCTCTCCTCGTTCTTCCTACCAAAATGTATCACTTCGCACTTTTCTGCGTTAAATTTCATCTGCCACGTGTTCGCCCATTCCACCAGCCTGTCTATGTTTTCTTGAAGTCTATCACTCTCCTCCTCACTGTTCACTATACTTCCAAGCTTTATGTCATCTGCAAATTTTGCAATTGTGTCCTGTACACCCAAGTCTAAGTCATTAATATATATCAAGAAAAGTAGTGGTCCTAGTACCGACCCCTGGGGAACACCACTGTATACCTTCCTCCAGTCCGAAAAACAACCATTTACCACTACTCTCTGTTTCCTGTCACTTAGCCAATTTCGTATCCATGCTGCCACTGTCCCTTTTATTCCATGGGCTTCAACTTTGCTGGCAAGTCTATTATGTGGCACTTTATGACAGGATAAATCTTCATTTAGAAAGACACGGATCAAGGATAGTCAGCACGGATTTGTTAAGGGAAGGTCGTGTCTGACAAACTTGATTGAATTTTTTGAGGAGGTAACAAGGAGGGTAGATGAGGGTAGTGCATTTGATGTGTATATGGACTTTGGCAAGGCTTTTGATAAGGTTCCACATGGCAGACTGGTCACGAAGTTAAAAGCCCATGGGATCCAGGGCAAAGTGTCAAGTTGGATTCAGAACTGGCTCAGAGACGGGAAGCAGAGGGTGATGGTCGAAGGGTGTTTTTGTGACTGGAAGGCTGTTTCCAGTGGGGTCCCGCAGGGCTCGGTATTAGGTCCCTTGCTTTTTGTGGTATATATCAACGATCTAGACTTGAATAGAGGGGGTATGATTAAGAAGTTTGCAGATGATACTAAAATTGGCTGTGTGGTTGATACTGAAGAAGGAAGCTGTAGACTGCAGGAAGATATCAATAAATTGATCAGGTGGGCAGAACAGTGGCAAATGGAATTCAATCCAGAGAAGTATGAGGTAATGCATTTGGGGAGGGCTAACAAGGAAAGGGAATACACATTAAATGGTAGGACACTGAGTAGTGTAGAGGAACAAAGGGACCTTGGAGTGCATGTCCACAGATCCCTGAAGGTAGCAGGCCAGGTAGATAAGGTGGTTAAGAAGGCATACGGAATGCTTGCCTTAATTAGCCGTGGCATAGAATACAAGAGCAGGGGGGTTATGCTTCAACTATATAAAACACTAGTTAGGCCTCAGCTAGAGTACTGCGTGCAGTTCTGGTCACCACATTACAGGAAAGATGTGATTGCACTAGAGAGGGTACAGGGGAGATTTACAAGGATGTTGCTGGGAGTAGAGAATCTTAGCTATGAGGAAAGACTGGATAGGCTGGGTCTGTTTTCCTTGGAACAGAGGAGGCTGAGGGGAGACCTTATTGAGGTGTATAAAATTGAGGGGCATAGATAAAGTGGATAGAAAGCACCTATTTCCCTTAGTAGAAGAGTCAAAAACCAGGGAGCACAGATTTAAAGTAATTGGTGGAAGGTTTAGAGGGGATTTGAGGGGAAATTTCTTCACCCAGAGGGTGGTGGGGGTCTGGAACTCACTGCCTGAAGGGGTGGTAGAGGCAGGAACCCTAACCACATTTTAAAAAGTACTTGGATGTGCACTTGGGATGCTCTAACCTGCAGGGCTACGGACCAAGAGCTGGGAACTGGGATTAGGCTGGATAGCTCATTGTTGGCCGGCGCGGACACGATGGGCTGAAATGGTCTCCTTCCATGCTGTAACTTTCTCTGATTCTATGATTTATCAAACGTCTTTTGGAAGTCCATGTACACCACATCAACCCTCTCTGTTACCTCATCAAAAAACTCAATCAAGTTAGTTAAACACGATTTGCCTTTAACAAATCTGTGTTGGCTTTCCTTAATTAATCCACACTTGTCCAAGTGACCGTTAATTTTGTCCTTGATTATCGTTTCCAAAAGCTTCCCCACTACCAAGGTTAAGCTGACTGGCCTGTAGTTGCTGGGTTTATCCTTGCACCCTTTTTTGAACAAGGGTGTAACATTTGTATAATCCCACTCCACACCCGGTATAATCCCTGTCAATTGGGAGTCGGTGATGTTGCTTTGCAGAGAGGGGGTTCCAGGTCAGTGATGCTCACACGGGAAACCCCAGCCCTTAAGCTCAGCTTCATTAAGTGCCCCTGCCCCCCATTGGGTTTCTGTAGAGAGGGGGTCAGGCTTAGTAGGCAGTGAATATCGGGGTAATGACACCGTTAGACATGTTGACCCTGCTGGCTTTATATTACTGGCACGTGAAAGAATCGCAGCTCCTGCCCGGAGTTTGTGAATCAGCCACTGGATATGCTGTACCCCTGGGGTACTCTGTAACTCCAGTCACACCCTGTCTTACCTCTGTGGCCTTGTCCCTTCAGATACCAAGGATGTGCTGGTGATGTTAAGTGACATGGACATTAACGCCATCGCTGGCACACTCAAGCTGTATTTTCGAGAGTTACCGGAACCTCTGCTCACCGACAGACTCTACCCGGCCTTCGTGGAAGGGATTGGTGAGTAAACATGGCAACATTGAAGACCGCAAACGGCAACACCAACATCTCCTCACCAACACCCACTCCAAACAAGCAATCTCACTGATTGCACAGCCAAGAAAGTTCACAGAAAGAAAGAAATTGCGTTTCACCAGCACCTTTCACAGCCTCGGGATGTTCCAAAGCGTTTACAGCCAATGCAGTCACTGTTGTAATGTAGGAAACGCGGCAGCCAATTTGCATACAGCAAGATCCCACAAACAGCAATGTGTTAATGACCAGATATAAATAAAAGTTGTAAGATAATCTGTTTTAGTAATGTTGGTTGAGGGATAAATTATGGCCATCAGGGATAACTCCCTTGCTCTTCTTTGAACTAGTGGCCATGGGATCTTTTACATCCACCTGAGAGAGCAGACGGGGCCTCGGTTTAAAGTCTCATCCAAAAGACAGCACCTCCCACAGTGCAGCACTCCCTCAGTACTGCATAAAACTGTCAGCCTACATTTTTGTGCTCAAGTCTCCGTAGTGGGACTTGAACCCACAACCTTCTGACTCAAAGGCGAGAGTGTTACCAACTGAGCCATACGGCCCCTCCGACAGTGCAGCGCTCCCTCAGTACTGCCCCTCCGATAGTGCAGCGCTCCCTCAGTACTGCCCCTCCGATAGTGCAGCGCTCCCTCAGTACTGCCCCTCCGACGGTGCAGCGCTCCCTCAGTACTGCCCCTCCGACGGTGCAGCGCTCCCTCAGTACTGCCCCTCCGACGGTGCAGTGCTCCCTCAGTACTGTCCCTCCGACAGTGCGGCGCTCCCTCAGTACTGCCCCTCCGACAGTGCGGCGCTCCCTCAGTACTGCCCTTCCGACAGTGCGGCGCTCCCTCAGTACTGCCCCTCCGACAGTGCAACACTGCCTCAGTACTGCCCCTCCGACGGTGCAGCGCTCCCTCAGTACTGCCCCTCCGACGGTGCAGCGCTCCCACTGAGCCACAGCCAAGGCTGGTAATGGCTCTCGTCAGTGACATCATTTGCTCAGAACTTTTAGCGCAGAAAGTAAATGTCATGGTGAAGGAAGCGAAAACCCCGACCAAGGAATAATAATTAAATGGAGCCAAGGCAGGTCTGAACGGATGAAGAGATTGCCCCAGGGAGCACGCTCAGACCAGCAGGGCCTGCGCTCTCGGTTTGTACTCTCGCCTGATTTCAGCCCCACAACAGATTCCTACAATGGGCCTCAGTACCACTGGACTGGGAAGAGTTTCTGCTCCTGATGACCCCTGACGTGTGACTAGGACCTGACAGTGATGCCTCTATGGTTGAATATCCTGTCGATACTCACTGTCGCGTAGAGGGAGTGAGTGAGGCAACGAGCTGACACAGCAGAGGGGGTTTGTCTTAGTTTAGAGGCAGAGGCCTGAAACTGCAGGTATATTGCTCGGCCCCAGGCCTGTTGCTATGGTAACTATGCTGTGATTCTCCCTGTTACAGCATTGTCAGATCCAGCGGCCAAAGAGAATTGCATGTTGCACCTGCTGCGATCGCTCCCGGACCCCAACCTCAACACCTTCCTCTTCCTATTGGATCATATGAAAAGGTATGGAGCCCACTCCCCTCAATGTTCTCTCTAATTTGTTTTTCGTGTGCGGTCCGTTTAAATGTTTGCGCAGGTGTGGTTTCTTCCATGTAAAAGCCGGTCAGCGGCCTGCGCGGGAACAGCAGACAGCTGCGCAGCCTAGTGGGAACGTTGCTCCCCCTCCACCCCGCTCCCCCCCACCATTCCAGGGGGGGTCAGCGTGTCCGGGGGCGGGGGGGGGTCAGCGTGTCCGGGGGCGGGGGGGGTCAGCGTGTCCGGGGGCAGGGGGGGGTCAGCGTGTCCGGGGGCGGGTCAGCGTGTCCGGGGGCGGGGGGGGGGTCAGCGTGTCCGGGGGCGGGGGGGGGGTCAGCGTGTCCGGGGGCGGGGGGGGGTCAGCGTGTCCGGGGGCGGGGGGGGGGGTCAGCGTGCCCGGGGGCGGGAGGTCAGCGGAGGCGGGAGGTCAGCGTGTCCGGGGCTCGGCCGGTCAGCGTGTCCGGGGCTCGGCCAGGTCAGAGTGTCCGGGGTTGGGGGGTCAGTGCGTCCGAGGTTGGGGGGTCAGTGTGTCCGGGGGTGGGGGTCAGTGTGTCCAGGGGTGGGCCAGGTCTCTGATGATTTTGCTGTTTGTTCGCAGAGTTGCGGAGAAGGAGCCTGTGAATAAAATGTCTCTGCACAACCTGGCGACAGTGTTTGGTCCAACTCTCCTGAGACCCTCGGAATCTGAACACAAAGCCCACGCCAACACCGTGTCTGATATCTGGTCTCACGAAGTCATGGCGCAGGTATGGAGCGATTCGTGACCGTCTCCAGTGGTCCGTGTGATGGGGACCTGGGCCCCACCCCCTGGGGTCTGGACCCTGCTTCCGGCTGGCTCTCGGGGGAGTGCGGGAGAGTGAGGGAGACGGTTCCTGGCCTGCAGGGGGTGAGTGGGGAGAGTGAGAGACAGAGACGGTCCCCGGCCTGCAGGGGGTGAGTGGGGAGAGAGAGAGACGGTCGCTTGGCTGAGTGGCCAGAGGTGAAACTGAACCCCAGCCGCTGCAGAGATTGGAGAAACTGCACCGGTGCGGTTGGGGGGGCGGGGTGGGAGTGGTGGTGAGCTGCACTGGAGCCCTGGACTGCAGTGGGTACAGAGCGCTATCTTGTGCTGAAGGTCATGTCCTTTCTCACTGGCACCTCCTGTTTTATGGGCTGCGGGGGGAGGGTTGTAAGGTGCGTGGACTGATGGTGTTTGTGCTCTGACAGGTCCAGGTACTCCTGTATTACCTGCAGCATCCCCCGATCGCCATCACCGAACTCAAGCGAAACACCCTCTACTATTCCACAGATGTGTAGAGAGGGGGTCGCGACCTCTGAATCTTCAACTCGATCGACAACTGACCAAAATAAAATCAAACTGAAGAAAATATCGCAGAGCGACTCCCCATGTACTGCTGCCGGAGTGAGGAGGGCAGCGCACTCTCTGTAGTCCTGTCTTGTGTATTGTGTGTACGAGCACCTCATGTCGCGCCAGTGGCTGCCCAACCCTTGCACTCTCCGTCCCCCTTGCACTCTATCTCCTCCCTCGCATGGTGCATTTGTCTTGTTTCATTCCGGAGCTGTGAGAAACTTACCAAACGCTCCAAACTTTTGGTCCTGGATCTGCCGCAGGTCAGAGGGCATTGAGACTCTGCTGGGGGCGGCTGAGAGTTTATAACTGAGCGGAGGAGTATGGTGGATCTGGCGCTGTGTTGGGACCCAGAGTGAGCCCAATCTTGGAGTGGTTCCGATCCCGGAGTGTGATCCTGGAGCCTGACCCTGGACGTCCCCGATTCCAGAGCCTAATCCCGGAGTGCGCCTCGACTGTTAGTGTCGACTGTGATTAGCATTTCATAAACTTCTCTGGTTATTAGCAACCTTTTTGCTTGATATAAATTGTTTTACAACTGTAGATTATTCCAACCCTTAGTGGGTGATAAATTCATGAAAAATAAAAATTGAAGACGCAATATTTGCACAAAAGACAACCTTTGGTTTGATTCAACTCTTGTTTTCTCTCTCTCGCTGATCAGTTCAGTGAGCTTGGTCCAGGCCCAACATTTTTATGCAGAGTTTTTATAAATATTTTATTTTCGCATTGATTGTTATTGCTGCATCGCTTAATTATAAAAAGAGCCGAAGCTTGTCCCTGAATCCCCGCCCAATGCGGGAATCCCTGCTCCCCGACAGCCCAGCTGGTTCCTGGGGATGGGCAGTGTCTCTTCCCGAAAAAAATCGCTGACCAGCCACAAGCTGGGGAATGAACCAGCGCAGATAAGAGAAGTAAAAGTAACGGAACAGCTAGGCAATAGTGACCATAATATAAAATGCTTTAAGATAATAATTGAGAAGGACCTAAGTATGACGAAGACCATGGTAATAGATTGGAGAAAAGCTGATTTTGAGGGGCAGAAGATATAACTTAGGAAAATAAAATGGACAATACTCATGAACAATGATATAGAACAGCAATGGGAAACATTTAAATCGGTGTTCAACAGAGTCCAGGAAAAATATATTCCGCTAAAAAACAAGAAGCAGCTAAACACTAATGAGATACCGTGGATGAATAAAGACATGAGGGAAAAATTGAGGGAAAGAAAGACTTGGATTTCTATAGCGCCTTTCACAACCACCGGACATCTCAAAGTGCTTTACAGCCAATGAAGTACTTTTCAAGTGTAGTCACTGTTGTAATGTAGAAAATGCTGCAGCCAAATTGCGCACAGCAAGCTCCCACAAACAGCAATGTGATATTGACCAGATAATCGGTTTGTGTTCTGTTGATTGAGGGTTAAACATTGGCCATGACACCGGGGAGAACTCCCCTGCTCTTCTTCGAAATAGTGCCAAGGGATCTTTTACATTCACTTGAGAGAGCAGAGGGGGGCCTCGGTTTAACGTCTCATCTGAAAGACGGAAAAGAGGCATACATTAAATACATGGACAGCAGGGGAGAGCATAACAAGGGAGAATACGAAAAGATTAGAGAGAAGTCAAAAAACAATTAGAAAGGCAAAGAGGAACAATGAAATTAAATTATCAAGGAACATTAAACAAATTAGTAAAATATTTTACAGGCACATAAATAATAAAAGGAAAGTCGGGATGGGAATAGGACCACTAAGGGACGGTCAGGATAAAATTACAGGCAGCGATAGCGAAATGGCAGAAATATTAAATAATTACTTTGCTTCAGTATTTACCAGGGGACAGATCAGGTGGACATGATATCAGAAGATGAGATTAGAAATGATATAACCGCATTTAAAATAAGAGAAATATTAAATAAACTAATCAAACTCAGAGGATAAAAGCCCTAGTCCGGATGGATTTCATCCGCGCATTTTAAAAGGAATCTAGGGAAGAGATAGCAGAGGTGCTATTACACATACTTAATAATTTGTTAGAAAAAGGTGTAGTGCCAAAGGACTGGCGGATAGCTAACTTAATACCTATATTTAAGAAAGGAGATAGAACATGTTCAGGGAGCTATAGACCAGTCAGCTTAATATCGGTGGTAGGAAAAATAATGGAATCCCTACTAAAGGAAAAAATAGAAGAACATCTAGAAACCAAAAATAATATAATGAATAGTCAGCATGGATTTCAAAAGGGAAAGTCTTGCTTGACCAACCTCATTGAATTCTTTGAAGAGGTAATAGAGAGTGTAGATAAGGGCAATGCGGTAGATATAATTTATCTAGATTTCCAAAAGGCCTTCGATAAGGTACCAGATAATAGACTAATGAATAAGGTCAGAGCATGCGGAGTAAGGGGACAAGTAGCAGAAGGAACAGCTAGCTGGCTTCAAGACTGAAAGCAGAGAGAACGAGTAGCTACTCCGAGTGACAGAAGGTGGAAAGTGGGGTCCTACAAGGATCAGTGCTGGGACCAATGTTGTTCACAATTTATATTAACGATTTCAATTTTGGATTCAAAAACACAATTTCTAAATTTGTGGATGACACCAGATTGGGAGGGATAGTGAAAACTGCAACAAATTACAGGAGGACATTAATAAACTTGCAGAATGGGCATATAATTGGCGAATGAAATTCAACACAGATAAATGTGAGGTATTACATTTTGGTAAGAAATATAATGAGGTCGCTTATTACTTGGAAAATAAGAATCTAAATGGGGTAGAAGAGCAAAGGGATCTCGGAGTATAAATCAGTAAAAGTAGCGACACAGGCTAATAAGACCATAAAAAAAAGCAAACCAAGCACTAGGGTTTATTTCTAGGGGGACAGAATTGAAAAGTAGGGAAGTTATGCTAAACCTGTATCGAACCTTGGTTAGACCACACTTGGAGTACTGCGTACAATTCTGGTCACCATTATAAAAAGGATATAGAGGCACTGGAGAGGGTGCAGAGAAGATTTACAAGGATGACACCAGAAATGCGAGGGTATTCATATCAGGAAAGGATAAACAGGCTGGGTCTCTTTTCTCTTGAAAAGACAAGGCTGAGGGGGTGACCTAATAGAGGTCTTTAAAATTATAAGAAATAGGAGCAGGAGTCGGCCATTCGGCCCTTTGAGCCTGCTCCACCATTCAATGAGATTATGGCTGATCTTCTGCCTCAATTCCTTTCACCGGCCCTATCGTCATATCCCTTGATGCCCTTACTAGTCAGAAATCTATCGACTTCTGTTTTGAATATACCCAATGACTGAGCCTCCACAGCCCTCTGGGGTAGAGAATTCCAAAGATTCACCACCCTCTGTGTGAAGAAATTTCTTCTCATCTCAGTCCTGAATGACCTACCTTTATCCTGAGGCTGTGGCCCCTGGTTCTAGACTACCCAGCCAAGGGAAACATTCTCCCAGCATCCACCCTATCAAGCCCTGTAATAATCTTGTATGTTTCAATGAGATCCCCTCTCATTCCTAATGGCTTGCTGCACCTGCACATTCACTTTCAGTGACTCATGTACAAGGACAACCAGGTCCCTTTGAGCATCTGCATTTCCCAATCTTTCACCATTTAGGAAATACTCTTGCTTTTTTTTCTACCAAAGTAGATAACTTCACATTTATCCACATTATAATACATCTGCCATGTTCTCGCCCACTCACTGAGCCTGTCGAGATCCCCCTTGAAGCCTCTTTGCAACGGACACTGCCACCTCTTCTTAGGCAGTCCCTCGGAACCGAGGATGACTTGCTTCCACATTAAAAATGAGTTTGCAGGTGACTGATGAGTCCAATGCGGGACCTACAGTCTCTGTCACAGGTGGGGCAGACGGTGGTTAAAGGGGCGGGTGGGTGGGGTGCTTGGGTTGACGTGCGCTGCCTACGCTTGGCTTCCGCTTGCTCCTGGCGAAGAGACTCAAGGTGTTCGGCGCCTTCCCGGATGCTTCTCCTCCACTTTGTGCGGTCTTGGGCCTTTGTGTCATCAGCAAATTTGGAAATGTTACATTTAGTCCCCTCACCCAAATCATTGATACAGATTGTGAATAGCTGGGGCCCAAGCTTATGAAAGGTTTTACAGAGAGAGTGTTTCCACTTGTGGGGAAGAGCATAACTAAGGGCCATCAATATAAGATAGTCACAAAGAAATCCAAAGGGAATTCAGGAGAAATTTCTTTACCCAGAAAGTGGTGACAATGTGGAACTCGCTACCACAGGGAGTGGGTGAAGCGAATAATATGGATACATTTAAGGGGAGGCTAAATAAGCATATGAGGGAGAAGGGAAGAGAGGGTTATACTGATAGACTTAGATGAGGAAAGACGGGAGGAGGCTTGAGTGGAGCATCGTTGGGCCGAATGGCCTGTTTCTGGGCCCTGTGATCCGGTGAGCGGAGCGGCCAATCAGACAAAGCACCCGACACATGGGCGGCGCTGGCCGCGATTGGCCGCGGCGGCTGTCAGTCGGACCCAACCGGGCCGGACCAGGCGGCGGGTGTCTGCGGGCCGGGGGCCGGGGCCAGGATGCAGGGCCCTGCGGCCGAGTGGCTGCAGATCAGCGGCCTGAGGTGGCGGGCTGTCCCGGGACCCGAGCGCCGGCGCTTCCACTCCCTCACCCACCTCGGCGACATGTTCGTCTTCTGCCGGCTGCAGCTCGAGTGAGTGACCGCAGGGGCCAGGCCCGAGAGCCCGTCACCCGGCAACAGGCCCGAGGGGGCGGGGTGTGGGTGGAATGGGCGGGACCTGGTGTCTGAGGGGCGGGGCCTGGTGTCGGGGCGGGACCTGGTGTCGGGGGGCGGGGTCGGGGGGGCGGGGCCGGGGGGGACCTGGTGTCTGAGGGTCGGGGGGCGGGGCCTGGTGTCTGGCGGGTGGGACCTGGTGTCTGGGGGCGGGGCTGGGTGCCGGAGGGGCGGGGCTGGGTGCCGGAGGGGCGGGGCCCGGTGTCGGGGGCGGGGCGGGGCCTGGGGCTCTGATGATGGATGTGTTTTGAATGATGTGGCTGGTTTACTCCCCTGGTGAGGAATGGGTTGATGTGTCCAGGTGTGAAACATGGAAGATAGGAGCAGGAGTAGGCCATTCGGCCCCTCGAGCCTGCTCCGCCATTCAATGAGATCATGGCTGATCATCCAAATTCAGTATAACAACAGAAAATGCTGGAAAAACTCAGCAGGCCAGGCAACATCCGTGGAGAGAAAATAGTCAACGTTTCAGGTCAAAACCCTTTGTCAAGCGTTTGACCTGAAACGTTGACTCTGTTTCTCTCTCCACGGACGTTGCCAGGCCTGCTGAGTTTTTCCAGCATTTTTTGTTGTTATTTCGGATTTCCAACATCTGCAGTATTTTGCTATCATCCAAATTCAGTACCCTGTTCCTACAGAAACATAGAAGATAAGCACATTTACCTGGATTGTGTGTGAGGCGTTTTGCACTGAAATAAGTGGCTGTGGTTAAACCGGTGTTGCTGTAGTAACAGCGGCTGGTCAGTGCTTCCTACTGCACAACACTGAGTTAAATGTAGCGTTGGGTGCTCAGCGCTGAAAGAGTTAACACGGTTATTTTACTGCCTAGCTCGGAAGACGAGGCCGTTTTGGAGAAGCTGAGCACCCAGTGGCAGACACAGAAGGACCCCAGAGCTGTGCTGGACTTCAAGCAGCGGGGAAATGCGCAGTTCAAAGCGAGGGACTACATTCAGGCTGTGGCCTTGTATTCAAAGGTACAGTTAGACACTGCTGGCCTGCTCCCCGACTCCTGACCTCTGACCCCTACAGACACCGGATGGACAGTGGTTTATGTGACCGATGGCTGTGACAGCCCATTGCTACCTGACTGTGGTCTTCTGTAATATTCCTGTCAGCCGTGGCTCAGCTGGTAGCACTCTTGCCTCTGAGTCAGCGGGTTATGGGTTCAAGCCCCATTCCAGGACATGAGCCCCATAGCCCAGGCTGGCAGTCCTGGGGTGTGCTGCACTGAATCACAATCAGAATGTTTTAGCACAGCGTGAGGCCATTCGGCCCATTGCCTATCTGAAAGTTCTCACCTCCGTCCCCTTCTCCTCCACTGTCCCCAGACTCTTAATTTTTTCTTTTGCACATATTAATCCACTTTGCTTTTAGATGCGATTATAGATTCTGTTTCCCCCACACTCCATGTCCTGACAATCCTCTGTAAAAACATTCTTCTAATCTCCCCCTTCAGTCTATTGGTGACCATAATGTGGAAATATTTGCCCACTGCTGTCACTCAATAACGGAGTCTTACAGTCAGGATAAGAACATAGGAGCAGGAGGAGGCCATTGAGCCCCTCGAGCCTGTTCCGCCATTCAATAAGATCAAGACTGATCTGCGATCTAACTCCATATACCCGCCGTTGGTCCATATCCCTTAATACCTTTAGTTAACAAAAAGCTATCAATCTCCGATTTAAAATTAACAATTGATCTAGTGTAGGAATTAACGAATTCCAACGAATAACGGCGATCGACACATAAGAACAATTAAACAGGTCTTTACTCAACGGAGATGCCACGAGGACTGCCTGGGCAGCCCCGTGGTTTGCGACGTGATGTCATCGCGTTTGCCCGCGTTTTCCCGCGCTCTTAAAGGGGCCACGCCCCGTACATGCAAACTCTATATACAAAACACAGTAATGCCTAACACAATGGTACAGGTTTAGGCTGGTGTTAGAACATCGTTAAAGAGAATTATATACGGTTAGCCAGAGTCATTCAGTGGTTCTGCCACACTAGCATCAATTGCCATTTGCGAGAGAGAGTTCCAAACTTCTACCACCCTTTGCATGTAGAAGTGTTTCCTGACTTCACTGCTGAAAGGTCTGGCTCTAATTTTTAGGCTACGTCCCCTAGTCCTAGACTCCCCAACCAGCGGAAATAGTTTCTCTCTATCTACCCTATCTGTTCCCCTTAATATCCTGAAAAGTTCGATCAGATCACCCCTTAACCTTACAACCCTAATTTGTGTAATCTCTCTTCCTTATCTTAACCCCTGGAGTCCGGGTATCATTCTGGTAAACCTACACTGCACTCCCTCCAAGGCCAATATATCCTTCCTAAGGTGTGGTGCCCAGAACTGCTCACAGTACTCCAGGTGTGGTCTAACCAGGGTTTTGTATAGCTGGAGCATATCTTCTACCCCCTTGTATTCTAGTCCTCTAGATATAAAGGCCAGCATTCCATTAGCCTTTTTGATTATATTCTGTACCTGTTCATGACATTTTAATGATTTATGTACCTGGACCCCCCAAGTCTCTTTGGACCTCCACTGTTTTTATCTTTTCACCATTTAGAAAGTACCCTCTTCTATCCTTTTTAGGTCTAAAGTGGATGACCTCACATTTGTTTACATTGAAATCCATTTGCCACAGTTTTGCCCATTCACTTAATCTGTCGATATCCCTCTGTAATTTTATGCTTCTATCTACACTGCCTACACTGCCGCCTATCTTTGTGTTGTTGGCAAATTTGGATATATGACTTTCTATGCCATCATTTAAGTCATTAATACATTCTGTGACTAGTTGAGGCCCCAACACAGATCCCTGCGGGTCACCACAAGTCACATCCTGCCAATTTGAGTACCTACCCATTATCCCTACTGCCTGTCTCCTGCCGCTTCGCCAATTTCCTAACCTGGTCAATAATTTGCCCTCAATTCCGTGGGCTTCTACCTTCGTTAACAGTCTGTTATGTGGAACTTTATCAAATGCCTTTTGGAGGTCCATATAAATAACATTCATAGACATTCCTGTCTACTACTTTAGTCACCTCCTCAAAAAATTCAATCAGGTTTGTCAGGCATGACCTACCTTTCACAAATCTCTGATCAACTGAAAATTTTCGAGGTGTTCAGTCACCCTATCCTTAATTATAGACTCTGGCAATTTTCTGATAACAGATGTTAGGCTAACTGGTCTATAATTCCCTGGTTTCCCTCTCTCGCCATTCTTAAATATCGGAGTGACAAGTGCAATTTTCCAATTTAAAGGAACAGTTCCTGAATCGAGAGAACTTTAGAAGATCAGAGTTAGGGAATCTGCAATGTTCTCACCTACTTGCCTTAAAACTCTCAACTAGTCCTGGGGATTTGTCACTCTTTAGTGCCATTATTTTCTTCATTACTGTTATTTTACTTACGTTAATATTATTGATCTCCCCTCACCCACTGAATTGGACAGGGAACCTCCAGTGGCTGCTCAAACTACATGGTGTTTCTCTGTAAATTGGCCGATCGGCAATGTTGGGCATTTCGGCACTGGGCCAGTGTGCGGCTCAGCGCTTGTTGATTCGCTGGGCTGACTCCACGGGTGCGCAATACGCGTCTCTCGGCCATCGCTGCAAGGAATTCCCCCATCCTTGGGTGCATTGCTCACTAGCGCTGATTACTGAACGTCACCGAGCGACCCAGGGGGTCATTCGGACAGCCAGCTACCCTCAGAGTCGAGCTGGTATCCGGATTGGAGAGGGGGCCTTTACCGCTCTCGCTTGCTGGGTGCCTCTAACTCGCTGGGTGCCTCTCGCTCGCTGGGTGCCTCTCGCTCGCTGGGTGCCTCTTAACTCGCTGGGTGCCTCTAACTCGCTGGGTGCCTCTAACTCGCTGGGTGCCTCTCGCTGGGTGGGTGCCTCTAACTCGCTGGGTGCCTCTCGGTCGCTGGGTGTCTCTCGGTTGGTGCCTCTAACTCGCTGGGTGCCTCTAGCTCGCTGGGTGCCTCTCGCTCGCTGGGTGCCTCTCGGTCGCTGGGTGTCTCTCGGTTGGTGCCTCTAACTCGCTGGGTGCCTCTAGCTCGCTGGGTGCCTCTCGCTCGCTGGGTGCCTCTCGGTCGGTGCCTCTCGCTCGCTGGGTGCCTCTCGGTCGGTGCCTCTAACTCGCTGGGTGTCTCTCACTGGGTTCCGCTTGGTCGATGCCCTCTTACAAAGTCTCTCTGTTTTCAGGGCATCAGCCACAGCGCCGCAGATTCCCCTGAGGCAGCTCTGCTCTACGCCAACCGCTCCGCGGCACTCTACTACCTACAACGCTACCAGGCAAGTTGCATCCGCCGCCATCCTTCACATTACAGATCTCACATTGCACCCCTCCCTCTCCCTTCTCCCCTTCCTCGAGGGGTCGATGGGTGATCAGGGTGAAGGGTCAATGGGAGGTCAGGATGAGGGGTCGATGGGAGGTCAGGGTGAGGGGTCAATGGGAGGTCAGGGTGAGGGGTTGATGGGGGTGAGGGCCGATGGGAGGTCGGGGTGAGAAGTTCAATGGGAGGTCGGGGTTCGATAGGAGATTGGGGTGAGGGGTCAATAGGAGCTCGGCATGCGATGGGAGGTCAGGTTGCGGGGTCGATGGGAGGTCAGGTTGAGGGGTTGATGGGAGGTCAGGTTGAGGGGTCGATGGGAGGTCAGGGTGAGGGGTCGATGGGAGGTTGGGGTGAGGGATCGATGGGAGGTCGGAGTTCGAGATCAATGGGAGGTCGGAGTTCGATGGGAAGAGGGGTTGATGGGAGGTCAGGTGAGGGGGATCAGGCTGAGCTGGTGGCTGCGGGTTCTGTCCCTGGGGAGTCACGAACCTGACGCGCTTTCCTTTCTCTCATTCTCCAGGAATGTTTAGCAGATATTGGGAGAGCTCAGGAGCACGGTTACCCCCGGGAGCTACAGCACAAAGTCCTGGCACGTCGCACGGCCTGCTTACACAACCTCGGAGTGCCCGAGGGAGCCGGTGTTGCCCAGAGCAGAGAGAGCTGTGGTGACAAAGGAGCACAGAGCCCTCGACCCACAGCCTTGCCCAGTATCGAGGCCCACTCCAAAACCGGAGGCCCCCCCTGTGCACGGAGCGAAACCTCAGACCCCGGGGAGGACGGCGATCCACGGGGAGTGTCTCCTTCCATTGCCTTGCATTCCGATGCTTCCCGGGGCCGCCATTGGGCAGCGACCAAGGACCTGAGGCTGGGGCAGGTCGTGCTGCAGGAGGAGGCGTTTGCAGCTGTGTTGATTCCTGAGGGGAGGAGAAAGGTTGGCCTCTCCAATGAGGATCTCTACTGCCATCACTGCCTGAGCCAGACTGCACTCCCCCTGCCCTGCCTGGGCTGTAGCTTCAGCCGTTACTGCAGCAAGCTGTGCCGGCAGCAGGCCTGGGATCGCTACCACTGGCTGGACTGCTCCCTTGGGGGGCTGCTGCTGGCACTGGGCACTTTCACCCAACTCGCCCTCCGCACAGTCCTGGTCGCAGGCGTGCAGGAAGTGGAGAGAGTGGAGAGGCTGGACAGCGGAACTGACGGAGGCCCGAGTGAGGAATGGAGCGAGAGGGAGAGCCCAAACCACAAGCCTGGGGCGGGATGTTCTTCCGCAAACGAAGGGCATTCGGGGGCTGGTGCCAGGAAGCCCTGGGTTGGGCAGAGCCGTTACCAGACAATCCACAGCCTCCTGACCCACACTGAGCAGCAGCAGCCTGAGCACCGCTTCCTCTGTGCTTTCACCGCAGCTGCTGTGTGCCGGGAGATCAGGAGAAGGGGGCTGGAGCCGCAGGTCGTGGGTGAGAGGCCAGAGCTGGAAGTGGGCAGTGCCAAGGGCCGGAGGCTGAGGACGCTAGGAGTGGCTATGCTCCGACACCTGCTACAGCTGGAGTGTAACGCTCATGCTATCACCGCACTCCGAGACTCGGGTAAGTACCGGGGTCCGTGTGGGGTGTGCCGGGGTCCGGGAGCAGTGACCCCCCGCAGTGGGACCGAGGGTGGCTCAGTGGGACTGTACACCGCCGCTGTGGTACTGAGCTCCACAGGCCAGGAGGCCCAAGCTCCGGCTCCACTGGGTGTTGAATCAGCAGCTGTCAATTGGAGCAGCGACTCAGGGCAGTAATTACCCTCAGTGCCCTGGGCCTGGGAGGTGCAAAAATCAGCCTGAGATTTCACGTTGATCCCTGTCCAGTGCGCGGGGGGCCCGATCCCGTGTGCGGGGGGGGTCGATCCCGTGTGCAGGGGGGTCGATCCCATGTGCCGGGGTGGTCGATCCCGTGTGCAGGGAGGTCGATCCCTTGTGCGGGGGGGGCGATCCCGTGTGGGGGGGCGATCCCGTGTGGGGGAGGCGATCCCATGTGTGGGGGGGGGCGATCCCGTGTGCGGGGGTGCGCGATCCCATGTGCAGGGGGGCGATCCCGTGTGCAGTGGGGCGATCCCGTGTGCGGTGCCTCAGGTTCCACCTCGGGTGTTTCGGTGAGGATATTTCCTGCTGCTCAGGATCCTCGGGTTCAGCGACTTGTTCTTGTTGCAGGAGTCGGACATTCCCACGTGGCGGAGAGGGAGCAGGTCAGGATCGCGACTGCCCTCTACTCCGGGGTCAGTCTGCTCAACCACTCCTGTCAACCCAACACCAGCGTCACATTCCGCAACACAACCGTCACCGTGAGAGCCTCCCAGCTCATCCCAGCAGGACAGGAAGTGCTGCATTGCTACGGTAACCCCAATATTCAGCTCCCTCTCTGTCTCCCTCTCCCACCCTCTGTCTCCTTCTCCCTCTGTCTCCTTCTCCCTCTGTCTCCTTCTCCCTCTGTCTCCTTCTCCCTCTGTCTCCTTCTCCCTCTGTCTCCTTCTCCCTCTGTCTCCTTCTCCCTCTGTTTCCTTCTCCCTCTCCCTGTCTCCCTCTCCCTGTCTCCCTCTCCCTGTCTCCCTCTGTCTCCCTCTCCGTCTCCCGCTCTTCCGTCTCCCTCTCTTCCGTCTCCCTCTCTTCCGTCTCCCTCTCTCCCCTTCCCTCCCCCCTCTCTCCCCTTGCTTCCCTCTCTCTCTCCCCTTCCCTCCCCCTCTCTCTCCCTCTCTCTCTCCCCTTCCCTCCCTCTCTCTCTCCCCTTCCCTCCCTCTCTCCCCTTCCCTCCCTCTCTCCCCTTCCCTCCCTCTCCCCTTCCCTCCCCCTCTCCCCTTCCCTCCCCCTCTCTCTCCCCTTCCCTCCCTCTCTCTCTCCCCTTCCCTCCCTCTCTCCCCTTCCCTCCCTCTCTCTCTCCCCTTCCCTCCCTCTCTCCCCTTCCCTCCCTCTCTCTCTCTCCCCTTCCCTCCCTCCCTCTTTCTCTCTCTCCCTGTCCCCCTCTCTCTCTCTGTCTCTCCCCTTCCCTCCCTCTCTCTCTCCCTGTCCCTGTCCCTCTCCCTCTCTCTCTCTCTGTATCTCTCTCCCCCAGCGCCCCCGGTGCAGTTTGTTGGATTGAACCTTGTCTCTGGCTGTATCCAGGCCCACACTGGAGCCGGATGGCAGTGAAGGAACGGCAGCGGGCTCTGAGGACACAGTATTTCTTCTGGTGTCGGTGTACTGCGTGTGTTCGCGAGGAGGAGGAGGGAGCTGGAACCGACTCCGTGCTCAGCCAGTTACTTTGCTGTCGCTGTGGGGCCACTTTAAAGGTGAGTGCAACATGGGTAGCTGGCTGCGGGGGGTTAATCTATGTTGGGTGGGTGGCCTTATAGTTATTCATTTTCACATTCTCTATCCATTTCTCTTGCCCCTCCTCTCCTCCACAGCCGCCCGAGTGGCGAATCATTACACATGGCCCTAGACAATGACTTCCTACAGGGAACTCGGCCTTGGAAGCTGGATTTGTTTTCATTAGAGCAAAGGAGGTTGAGGGGTGATTTGATAGAGGTGTACAAGATTATGACGAGTCTGGATAGGCTAGACGGGGAAAGGGTGTTCCCATTAGTTGATGGTACAAGGACTAGGGGACACAGATATAAGATTTTGGGCAAGAGATACAGGGGGGATGTGAGGAAAAACTTTTTTACGCAGCGAGTGGTGAGGACCTGGAACTCGCTGCTGACGGAAGTGGTGGAAGCGGAGACACTCAATGTTTTCAAGGGGAGACTGGATCGGCACTTGAGGGAAATAAACTTGCAGGGCTACGGGGATAGAGCGGGGGAATGGGACTGATTGGCTTGCTGTACAGAGAGCCGGCACGGACTCGATGGGCCGAATGGCCTCCTTCTGTGCCGTTATGACTCTATGACTCATTCCTATTCTTACCCAAAGTGTAAACACAAGCACTTTCTAACAACCATTGGTGGGATCCATGGCTGATTGTCCCCTCTCTAGCCCAGGGCACTGAGTCCATTTGCAGCAACAGCCTGGGTGGGATCATTCACTCGGCATCAGACGTGCAGCCCGGGTCTTTAATTTCTTACACCCGTTGCATTTAACGGTTCCTTGTGGTGTAACCTTTCCAATTACAGTTATTTACTTTGATCTGTTCTGGGTCTCTGCAGGATTCGGTGGAGGCTCACTGCACATGCTCAAACCACTCCTGTGGTCACATGGTCTCCAAGCAGTCCCTCTTTCAACAGGTGGAAGAAATGAGAAGCCAGCTGTGTGTGGCCAGCGCCCTGATCGATGGGCAGCCAGGTATGGTGATCAATACTTGATCGATGGGCAGGTGGATACGGTGATCCATACCTGATCGATGGGCATGTGGGTATGGTGATCAATACCTGATCGATGGGCATGTCGATATGGTGATCAATACCTGATCGATGGGCATGTGGGTATGGTGATCAATACCTGATCGATGGGCATGTCGATATGGTGATCAATACCTGATCGATGGGCATGTGGATACGGTGATCAATACCTGATCGATGGGCATGTGGTTATGGTGATCAATATCTGATCGATGGGCATGTGGTTATAGTGATCAATACCTGATCGATGGGCATGTGGGTATGGTGATCAATACTTGATCAATGGGCATGTGGTTATGGTGATCAATACCTGATCGATGGGCATGTGGATACGGTGATCAATACCTGATCGATGGGCATGTGGTTATAGTGATCAATACCTGATCGATGGGCATGTGGGTATGGTGATCAATACTTGATCGATGGGCATGTGGTTATGGTGATCAATACCTGATCGATGGGCATGTGGGTATGGTGATCAATACCTCATCGATGGGCATGTCGATATGGTAATCAATACCTGATTGATGGGTCGGCGGTGGTACAGAGCATTAACCAATGAGAAGTGTGCCAGACATCCGGATGGGATTGGTTTTATTGCGGAGTCTCTGATCCGGATGGGATTGGTTTTATTGCGGAGTCTCTGATCCGGATGGGATTGATTTACTGGTTCTCTTTCTTCTTTCAGATGAGGCTCTTCGACTGCTCCGCGAGTGTCGGCGGGAAGCTCGGTCCCGTCTCTCTGACCAGCACCGCCTGCGAGGGCACAGATTTACGCTTCTCAAGGTAAGCTCTGTCCTACTGATTGCCATGTCAGTCTCCAAACCCAGACGGGCTGGGTGAGCAGACGCGGGTCTGATCCAGCTGATTGGGCCAATCTTCGCTGAATTCTGTTGTGCCTGCAGGTAATTGGACGGCTGCTGCCAGGCATCTGAAGAAGAGCAGGGATATTGTGGAGGTTCAGTATGGCTCCCGGAGTGTGGAACTGGGCGAGCAGCTCTTCAAACTGGCACAGATTCTCTTCAACGGGTAACGCAGACGTCACGGTCCCGGGTAATGGGGAGGTTGGGGGGGTCAGCAGACTGCTGGGCAACGGGGGGAGAGCGCGGGGGAACAGGGGGAGAGTGCAGGGAAATGGGGGGAGAAGGTGCGGGAATGGGGGAGAGGGCGGGGCAACAGGGGGAGAGCGCGGGGCAACGGGGGGAGCGGGGGGCAACGGGGACAGCACGGGGCAAAGCGCGGGGGAACGGGGGGAGAGGGCGGGGGAACGGGGGAGAGGGCGGGGGAATGGGGGCGAGGGCGGGGGAACGGGGGAGAGGGCGGGTGAATGGGGGGAGAGGGCGGGGGAATGGGGGGAGAGGGCGGGGGAACGGGGGAGAGGGCGGGGGAATGGGGGGAGAGCGCGGGGGAACGGGGAGAGCGCGGGGCAACGGGGGGAGAGCGCGGGGCAACGGGGGGAGAGCGCGGGGAACGGGGCGGGGGAGAGCGCGGGGGAACGGGAGAGAGCGCGGGGGAACGGGGAGAGCGCGGGGGAACGGGGAGAGGGCGGGGGAACGGGGGGAAAGTGCAGGGGAACGGGGGAGAGGACGGGGGAGAGGGCGCGGGGGAACGGGGGGAGAGCGCGGGGGGAACGGGGGAGAGGGCGGGGGAACGGGGGGAGAGGGCGCGGGGGAACGGGGGGAGAGTGCGGGGGAACGGGGGGAGAGGGCGGGGGAACGGGGGAGAGGGCGGGGGAACGGGGGGAGAGCGCGGGGGAACGGGGGAGAGCGCGGGGGAACGGGGGAGAGCGCGGGGGAACGGGGGGAGAGGGCGGGGGAACGGGGGGAGAGGGCGGGGCAACGGAGAAGAGGGCGGAGCGGGAACGGGGGAGAGGACGGGGGAACGGGGGAGAGGGCGGGGGAACGGGGGAGAGGGCGGGGGGAACGGGGGAGAGGGCGGGGGAACGGGGGAGAGGGCGGGGGAACGGGGGGAGAGGGCGGGGGAACGGGGGAGAGGGCGGGGGAACGGGGAGAGGGCGGGGTAACGGGAGGCAGCCTCTGCTCTCCACCCCCCACTGTCTCCAGCCCGCCCTGCCTGACTCTCTCTCCCTCTCGTTTCCAGGTGTGCCGTAGATGAAGCATTAAGTGTGATTGAACAGGCGGAGCGCCTTCTCTCCGTGCACTGTGGCACTGAGCATGGGATGGTGATAGAGCTGAGCGACATGAGATCCTGCCTGCAGACTCTGCTCAGCCAAAGTGCCGTGTCCCACTAATAGTCACCAGAGTAAGCCGAGCCTCAATCTGTGGCACCAAACGTCTCTGGATCACAGCACTGGGCACCTGAGGTAATCCGAGGAGAAATCACCCACACCATTCACCCCCTCCCCCAGGCACCTTCTCATCTACATCGGATAGAGGAGTGGGAGACTAGCCTGGCACCACAGACTCCTCACAGTAAGGGGCTTCGTGATGTTTGTAGAAATGCACCAGTTTTTGAGTCTCATTAAATAACTGGTAGTGAGATGGCTGACACAATCGGAATCACTGCGTGCTGTGTAAGTGTCAGTGTTCGTATGTGGGTGCCTGAATGCTCTCTGGAGGGAGCAAGCCAAGCCTGTTGTATTACGAAATTTTTATTCCTGGAACTTGTGGACAGACAGACGAATGACATCGCAGAAAGACCCACAGACTGACGCCTCCTTTCAGGTAAAGTAATCCTTTGGTTACCATGGTGACAGGTGACCACAGTTCTCTAAAATTCCTGGCCGCTGTATTTACTTCCTTCTGACAGTGACTCCTCGCACAGTGTACCAGTGGATGGGTTACCTGCAGCGAAAAGGGTAGAGCTATCACAGTGTTAGATACAGAGTCAAGCTCCCTCTACACTGTCCCATCAAACACTCCCAGGGCAGGTACAGCACGGGTTAGATACAGAGTCAAGCTCCCTCTACACTGTCCCATCAAACACTCCCAGGGCAGGTACAGCACGGGTTAGATACAGAGTAAAGCTCCCTCTACACTGTCCCATCAAACAGTCCCAGGGCAGGTACAGCACGGGTTAGATACAGAGTAAAGCTCCCTCTACACTGTCCCATCAAACACTCCAGGGCAGGTACAGCACGGGTTAGATACAGAGTCAAGCTCCCTCTACACTGTCCCATCAAACACTCCCAGGGCAGGTACAGCACGGGTTAGATACAGAGTAAAGCTCCCTCTACACTGTCCCATCAAACACTCCCGGGGCAGGTACAGCACGGGTTAGATACAGAGTAAAGCTCCCTCTACACTGTCCCATCAAACACTCCCGGGGCAGGTACAGCACGGGTTAGATACAGAGTAAAGCTCCCTCTACACTGTCCCATCAAACACTCCCATGGCAGGTACAGCACGGGTTAGATACAGAGTAAAGCTCCCTCTACACTGTCCCATCAAACACTCCCGGGGCAGGTACAGCACGGGTTAGATACAGAGTAAAGTCATAGGGGGAGAAATTTGGTGGAGCCGTAAACGGGGCGCCAAGCTCGCCTGGGCGCCGGAATTAGCGCAGCGATCGGAGCAGTTGCGACCGCCGGAAATTCAGCTTGAACGCCCCAAGAGGGACACGGGGCGAGGCTCGAGGCGCTCCGCATCCCTCTTAGGGCGCTGAAACTGAATATCGCAGCGCAACGTGCTGCAGCGCCACACGCTGCGGCACGGCGCGCTGCGGTACTGCAGGCCTTCCTCCCATTCTTAAGGGGGAGGGGCCTGCACCAGCGCGATGAGCGATCGCGAGTGCCGGCAAAAGAACCTGGCACCGAGGAGAAGCGCCGGGCTCTCGGAAAACAGCCGGCACTGCCGCGGGGGGAGATCAGGAGGCCAGGGACGGAGGTGCTGGCAGGTGGCCGCCAAAAAAAACGGCTGCCCCGCACCTCCAACTTAATTTGCGCCACTGCCGCCACAGGTAGGCCCCGTGAACTGGGCGCGATTTGCGAACGGCGCTACAGAGGCGGGCGCTACCGAATATCGAGAGCGGGGCGCTGCGCACACCGATGACATCATCGGTGGCGGCGCAGCGCAACAGGCTAACGCCGCCATTAGCGCCCCAGCTAAATATCGCGGGAGGCATGGCCAGTGGCGCTAAAGCCACTGAGTGCCCTCTTTAGGTGCTAACTGGTGGCACAGCCCACCGAATTTCTAGGCCATGGAGTCATAACGGCACAGAAGGAGGCCATTCGGCCCATCAAGTCCGTGCCTGCTCTCTGTAGAGCAATCCAGTCAGTCCCATTCCCCCGCTCTATCCCCGTAGCCCTGCAAGTTTATTTCCTTCAAGTGCCTATCCAGTCTCCCCTTGAAAACATTGAGTGTCTCCGCTTCCACCACTTCCGTCGGCAGCGAATTCCAGGTAATCGCCACCCGCTGCATAAAAAAGTTTTTCCTCATGTCCCCCCTGTATCTCTTGCCCAAAACCTTAAATCAGTGTCCCCTAGTCCTTGTACTATCAACTAGTGGGAACAGCCTTTCCCCGTCTAGCCTATCCAAACTCGTTATAATCTTGTACACCTCTTTCAAATCACCCCTCAACCTCCTTTGCTCTAATGAAAACAAATTCAGTTTATCCAGCCTGTCCTTGTAGCTAAGATCCCCCATCCCCGGAACCATTCTGGTAAATCTCCTCTGTACCCTTTCAAGGGCCTTCACATCCTTCCTAAAGTGTGGTGACCAGAACTGGATGCAATACTCCAGCTGTGGCCTAACCAGCGCTTTATAAAGGTTCAGCATAACTTCTCTACTTTGTACTCAATACCTCTATTTATGAAGCCCAAGATCCCATATGCTTTGCTAACCACTCTCTCAATATGTCCCACCACCTTCAGGGGCCTATGCACATTAACTCCCAGGTCCCTCTGTCCCTGCACACTCTTTAAAACTGTGCCATTAAGTGTATATTGGGACCCAGGAGCGAGGTCGAGGCCCAGGAACGAGGACGGGACCTAGGAGCGAGGCCCAAGAACGAGGACGAGCCCAGCGGTGAGGTCGAGGCCCAGGAGTGGCGGAGCAGTGTGGACCAGCAGCGGGGTCGGGATAACCTCACTGCAGCCAATGAAACCCAGGCAGAGAGGACCTGCGGGAAGGAGGGAGGAGGACAGTAGGAGTATGTTTGTGTGTGTGTGCTAGGCCGATGTAGCAGAGCCTGGTCTCCAATCGTCTCGGATCCCCTTGCCATTGGACCAAGACCTTGCTCTGTCAAGCCTGTGTGGTAGCTGGTGTGCAACAGAAGAATTCACGCACAGGCATCTTCCACCCTTTCAAGCGCAAACAGCGGAAGGAGCGCACGTCAACCCAAGCACCCCACCCACCTGCCCCTTCAACCACCGTCTGCCCCACCTGTGACAGAGACTGTAGGTCCCGCATTGGACTCATCAGTCACCTGAGAACTCATTTTTAGTGTGGAAGCAAGTCATCCTCGGTTCCGAGGGACTGCCTAAGAAGAAGAATTGCCTCTCCCTGTTCCTTCTGCCAAAATGCATCACCTCACATGTCTCTGTATTAAATTCCCTCTGCCACTTGCCTGCCCATTCTGCGAGCCTTTCTCTGTCCTGTTGCAGTCGACTAATATCATCATCACTGTTTGCCACACTCCCAAGTTTGGTGTCATTGGCAAATTTGGAAATTCTACTCTATTCCAATAGCCAGGTCATTTATTTATATACTAGCTGGGGGAGCCCGGCGGTGCCGAGGCATTTTGAGGGCATGTTGTTGTTGGAAGAGAGAGAGGGAGCGACTGGGGGAAGAGAGAGAGGGAAGGAGAGAGAGAGAGAGAGGGAAGGAGAGAGAGGAGAGAGAGAGAGAGAGAGGGGGAAGGAGAGAGAGAGAGAGATGGAAGGAAAGAGAGAGAGATGGAAGGAGAGAGAGATAGGGAAGGAGAGAGAGGGAAGGAGAGAGAAAGAGAGGGAAGGAGAGAGAGAGAGGGAAGGAGAGAGAGAGAGATTGGGAGTGAGAGAGAGAGATTGGGAGTGTGAGAGAGAGAGAGATTGGGAGTGAGAGAGAGAGAGATTGGGAATGTGAGAGAGAGAGACTGGGGGTGTGTGAGAAAGAGAGACTGGGAGTGTGAGAGAGATTGGGAGTGAGAGAGAGATTGGGAGTGTGAGAGAGAGATTGGGAGTGTGAGAGAGAGATTGGGAGTGTGAGAGAGAGATTGGGAGTGTGTGAGAGAGAGAGAGATTGGGAGTGTGAGAGAGAGACTGGGGATGTGTGAGAGAGAGAGAGAGAGAGATTGGGAGTGAGAGAGAGAGACTGGGAGTGTGAGAGAGAGACTGGGAGTGTGAGAGAGAGAGATTGGGAGTGAGAGAGAGACTGGGAATGTGTGAGAGAGAGAGACTGGGAGTGTGAGAGAGAGAAGTACAAAGACTGTTTAAAATTAATATTGTTTAAAAGTAATATTGTATGTACCCAACAAATGTCAAATCGATTGACACCTACAGAATGTTTGAAAATGTACCTTTTTGCTATGTAAGCTTTGGCAATATGGTTCTCTGTAAACTTTCATGCCAATAAAGCATTTGAATTTGAATTTGAATTGAGAGAGAGAGATTGTGAGAGAGAGAGAGAGAGATTGTGAGAGAGAGAGAGAGAGAGAGATTGGGAGTGTGAGAGAGAGATTGGGAGTGTGAGAGAGAGATTGGGAGTGTGAGAGAGATTGGGAGTGTGAGAGAGAGAGACTGGGAGTGTGAGAGAGAGAGACTGGGAGTGAGAGAGAGAGAGAGATTGGGAGTGTGAGAGAGAGAGAGATTGGGAGTGAGAGAGAGAGAGAGATTGGGAGTGTGAGCGAGAGAGATTGGGAGTGTGAGAGAGAGAGACTGGGGGGAGAGAGAGGAGAGAGACTGGGGAGAGAGAGAGAATGGGGAGATAGAGAGAGAGAGAGAGAGAGACTGGGG